>NW_005842814.1:336581-336874 GCF_000455745.1 Alligator sinensis | reverse complement strand
ACTCAATAAAAACTGTAACCTACTGTCCCAATTTGGAGGTAACCTCACTTGCAGAACAACGATGGAAGAATCGCAAGTGTAGGCCGGATCAGACTGATCACCTGAACCACCCTCTCCGTGAACATGAATCTCTTAGTTCACGCTGAAGCCGCGGAGCGCCCGAAATGGACTGAAGGAAGGGGACTTAGTCCTATCAGTATTGAGGCCAGCCCATTGAACCGTACTGCTGAGGCGAGCCCATTGAACCGTACTACTGAGGCCAACCCATTAAATTGTACTACTGAGGAGAGCCC
>NW_005842814.1:335758-336522 GCF_000455745.1 Alligator sinensis | reverse complement strand
TAGGTGTTTGGCTTCTCGGAATTCTAGGATTGTAAGTATATCATGAAAATAATAGTACTGATTCAAATTTAACTTTGAGTTGTAATTGTAGTTGTTTTTGTAATACTAATTCTTATAACATTGTTTGGGAAGAAAGTGCATTTGGAGCATTGTTTCTAATATATGTAGTTATTGTGTTCTTAATGTTTGTGGTATTTCTTAAAGCTAAGCAGTGTTATATGCGTAGCAAAGAATTTTAAAATAAAATTGTGTTGTATGAATTAAGTGTGCAATCATTGTGAAATCGTGCAATCAACTAAATACTCCCCCAGCCAGTGCATCAAATGAATCAGTAAGTTATGTGGGATCTTCTCTATTCCATAACCCACTAGAGACATAGTCCAGTACTAAAAGAGTCACATTAATTATTTCTTTTAGAACCAAAATATTGGGCCAGTAAAGAAAGTCCAAATACTTCAGAAATAAATAACTGTAGGGATAACTATCAAAATGCAGCTTTATTCTCATGGATTTAACTACTATATAGTTTTAAAAAATCCATAGCAGTGCCGCTTGTACATGTGATGGGGGTTTAGTCCCCTAAATGGAAATCGTGGGTTTTTAATAGCGATGATTAAAAACCCACAATTTCAATTTAGGGGCTTCTGTTACTGTTATGGTGAGGGGCCCAATCCTTTTTTTTTTTTTTTCTTTGCAGAACCTGCCCTTGTCTCCTGTGGCCGGGGGGTAAGCTGCCAGCAGACCAAGCAGCTGCCAGCAGACCA
>NW_005842814.1:328807-335748 GCF_000455745.1 Alligator sinensis | reverse complement strand
CCACCCCGGAGGTGCTGCTATTGCGGAGAAAAGGCCTGGGCCACCCTGCAGCTCAGGATCCGCTGGCAGTTCACCCCCCTGGCTGCAGGATATGTAGGCAGACTCCATTGGGGGTGGGGGGGAGAAAGGATCTGGCCCCTCACTGCTTGCTTTACTTTCTCTCAGTAGAGCCTGCCCACATGAGTTGCTGCTGGGCAGTGCAGCCCCTGAGCTGCAGGAGGGCATGGTCCTTCCCTCTGCTGTGGTGGTGCCCCCTCACAGAACCACCCAGGCAGGTTGCTAGCTGCATGGGTGCTGCCCCAGCTCACAGGCAGCACCTGCTGGATCCAATTCTTCCCTGAGCTCATGCAAAGAACAGCACCCGGCAGGCTTCCAGCGCACAGGCTCGGGGAAGAGTTGGATCCGGCGCACGCTGCCTGAGAGCTGAGGCAGCATCCACGCAGCTAGCACCGAGAGCTGAGGCAGCATCCACGCAGCTAGCACCGAGAGCTGAGGCAGCATCCACGCTAGCACCCCGCCGTGGTGGAGGAAAGGACCAGGCACCCCTGCAGCTCAAGGGCTGCACGACCTGGTAGCAGCTCATGTGGGCAGGCTCCACTGAGAGAAAAAAAAGAAATGATGAGGGACCTGATCCTTTTTTTTTCCCCCCCCCTTTCCCCTGTGGAGCCAGCCTGCATCTCCCGCAGCTGAGGGTGGGCCCTGAGCTGCCACAGCAGTGGCACCTCCCAGGGCCATCCAAGCAGGCAGCTAGCGGGTGGGTGCTGCCCCAGCTTGCAGGCAGCACCCAACTTGATCAAAATGTTCCCTAAGGCCAAGGGAAGCTGGGGCAGCACCCGCCCGCTACCAGCCCACCTTGGCGGCCTCAGGGGGCACCGTGGAAAGAAGGACTGGGGCCCTCTCCAGCTCAGGGGCCGCTCAGCCCACCGGCAGCTTGTGCCCCAGCAACAGAGATGTGGGCAGAATCTACAAAAAAAAGGATCGGGCCCTTCACCACTTTGGCCTTCAGCCCACCTCTCCCGTGGTGGGGGGAATTTAGTTGCAAACTAAACTACACGAGGATGTGGTTTAGTTTGCAACATAGCAAACGTATTTAAATAATAAACCTCTCCCACCCCTCATTTCTGTCACGTGTACATGCGCCCCAGGAGACCAGTTCTTCTAATTCTGTGATGTGCATTAATACATTTAAGTTCATCGCTTATATTCCTATAGCATTAGATATTGCCAATTTCCACGCATACTGTTATAGTGCCACTGTCAGAATAATACTGTTTCATGTATTTCCTTTAAAGACCCTTTCCACTAGATCAGTGGTGCTCAACCTTTTGGTGCCATGGGCCAAATGAGTGGTCTAGGGCCGCTCTGCAGGCCAGAATATCACCCCATGCTACCTCTCTCAGGCCCATGCTGCTGGATCAAGCCCTGCCTCTAGCAGGCTGTGTGCGCCCAGATCAGGTCTGGGACACCTTCACATACCAATTTAGTGCTCTGTCAGGCTCATGGGGCTCCCTATGGATCTGGAAATATGGCAACAGGGGAGTGTCAGTTGCTGCCACCACTCCCCTACTGCCAAAGTTTCAGACCCATGGATACCCCCCTGGGCCAGATGGCATGGCTCCATGGGCTGGATCTGGCCTGAGGGACAGCAGTTGAGCACTCTGCACTAGACTCATTTTGAGTATTCAGTCTTGCAGTGCACTGAAATCCTATGTAGTTTATCATATATTTTATTAAAAAATAAAGTAAATTACTTGAATTAGTTCAGCCATTTTTTATTTAAGTAAGACATATTTCTAATTTATATTAATAAACTGCAGGGTTTGTTTTTGCATTAACATCTGATCCAAAAATCAGTACCTCAAAATTATAAACTAGTACTTTCCATGGTAAATTTGACTGCTTCAGTATTTGCTGTTGCTCAAGGCTGGAAGTTATTTCCTATAAATTCACTTTCTGTGCTCCAGCAACACATCAAAACTTCATGGAATATATCTGCAAAGATTTTAAGGCCAGAAAGAACTAATAAATCATCTAGTCTAACCTCTGGTATAAAAGAGGCCACTTAGTTGTATCCACTTCTCCTTGTATTTATGTTTGATTAAGCATAACTTGTGGTCACCTAAAAGGAATCTTCCAGAAATATATTCAGTCTTGATCTGAAAGCATCAAGATTTGGAAAGTTACTGCTTCCCTTGACAGTTTGTTCCCTTGGTCAGTCAACTCGTTAGAGCTGAAAAAAATTCCCATTTGAACTCACATGCCTTAAGCATCTAACCATTGCTGCTCAAACTCCTTAGCAGCAAGGATTTTCTCCCTAAACACTGTACATCAAATCCCCTCTCATCCTTTTTTTATTTAAATAAATGAACTCGTTGAGTTGTTTCTCACTCTAAGTGTAAAAAAAATGTTGTCACCATGATAGGCCAGAAAGTATATGAGAAGGTGGGAGTTTTTTTAGGGTGTACCAACTAATAGTTAGGATAAATTTAGACAATCTATTGAATGTAAGACATTCTTTGTCTGGTTATGGTACTTTCTGACGTTCCCGAAATAATTTCTGGGCTCTTTTCTGTACTCTAATTATTCTATATTTTCTGTACACTCTCCAATTAATTTTAAAACATAAACAGTAGAACTCAGATGGACTAGTCCACCACTTTATATTCAATATTTATTTATACCTTTGTATGTCATAAAATAGAAAATGCAAGAACCTAAAAAATGTTATTGAGGGTGTTTAAACTTTTAGTATTAGCTTCTGTACCCTTATTTCTACTGCTATAACACTACTTTATAGTGTCACAGCATCTCTCAGTGAATCACAACAAATCCCCATGTTAAGAACTCTACTAGTAGCAAGAATATTCTAGGAGCACGTAAGGCAAGATGATGCATACTATTGTAGCTCAGTATGAGTAGACACTGCACTTAAATTACAAACTCACACAATAATATATTCCTTGCTGTCTCAAACTAGCAAAACTAATTTCAAAGCAAGTTCAACTTCAATTAGTTAAACTCACAAACACAGAAAACAGAGTTGGCTAACAATGCTGCTGGCCAGAATGGACCATTATGATCATCTAGTCTGACCTTCTACAGTCCATAGAATCTTACTCAGCAATTTTTTCACAAGCTCAGATGTGTTGAGCTAGAGCATATATCTTTTAGAAGATATCAATCTTAATTTAAAGATGTTAAGTGACAAATATTACCAATTCCAAGGATCCTGAGTTAGGCATAAAAAAGTCTTGAAAATTATTTTAAAATACTCTGCAGATTTTTCACTGAATAAATTAATCAACAATTATTAACTGACCAGCTCTGTAGTGCACAAAAGCTACACATTTCAGATGTTTTACCTCAACGAAGTACAAAATAGAATCATAGAAAAGTAGGGCTGGAATGGATCTCAGGAGATCATCTCGTTCACTCACTGCTCAAGGTAGAATCATCCCTGACTAAACCATCTCAGTAAAGTGTTTTTCTAACCTCCTCCGAAAAACTTTCAAGGATGGAGATTCCATGACATCGCAGGGTAGTATGTTTCAATGTTCAACCACCCTCTAAGTGAGAAAGTTCTTCCTAATATCCAACCTAAATTTGTCTTGCTGCAGTTTAAAACCACTGTTCTGTTTCCTGTAGCCACAGAGAATAGTGTATCTCCATCTCCTTTATAACCATCCTTCAGATATTTGAAGACCAGTATCAAATCTCCCCTCAGTCTTATCTTCTTCAAACTAAATAATCCCAGTTCTTTCAGCCTTCCCTCATAAGTCATGATTCCCAGACATCTAAATTATTTTTGTAGCTCTCCTGATTCTTTCAAATTTGTCCACATCTTTCTTGAAGTGTGGTGCCCATATCTGGACAGAGTACTCCAACTGAGGCCTCACCAGTACTCAAAGAGGGGAAGAATAATTTCCCTTGACTTGCAAATGACTATTCCCTTGACTATTTTACAGCTCACTGTATTACTGGTTTACACTTCCTTGTTTCTAACTGCAGCAGCAATCAAGAGAAAGCAAGAGTATACATGCAGCAATACACAGAATGTTAATAGTTCCCTCATTTTTCTTTTTCACTCTTCCTGGCACCTCCTGTAAAGCTGACTAATTTTTGTTATGAAGACTTTCTAATTCTGGGAATTCCACTGCAAGGAATCAGTGCACATCTTGCAAAAATGCATAGCTGTCTTCCAGCTATTACATTTTGTTTTTACACACACTTATATTTTCAGGATAATATTTATGCATTCTAAATTTTAAGAGACTGCTTCAATCTGTCATAGTAGCATATGAATAATAACCCATTTAGGGTACTAGGAGTCAACAAACCAAAGTGTAGGAAAGCGGCCTGATTACAAAGCATTTGGACATTTGGAAAAATTAAAGGAAAAAAACACACAAAAGAAAAAGAAAAAGAAAAAAAAAATCACTTTTCATACTGGAAAGCTAGACAAGCTTGAGTGTCATAACCCCTCTTACTTGTACTGCTGATGGTCCTTTGTGCTTCTTGTTTTGGCCATGAATCTTTCTGCTAATTTTTCTAGATTTCGGGAATACTCCGTCTCTATTTCTGCTTTTTTGCGGAAGAAATCCTGCAAGTCCTGAAGAAGCTGTACCCTCATTTCAGTTTGCTGCTCCAGACATTTTTGCTGGTCTATCAGTTGAGCTCGAATTTCTAAAGAAAATGTGCATAACTAAAGTCAGTAAAAGCAGGAAAAAAGCACTAGAAATAATGTTTACTGAACATTTTGCATCAAGCCCAAAAATATAAGGAAAAATTTAAATTAAAGTTATGTATACCACTTTTGATATAATGCAAGTAATTTAGCAATAGGATCAGACATTTAGTATTTTCAACAAAGGAGTAAATCACAACGCATCAGTGGGATTCCACAATTACTCCCTATTCTTGAGAGAGAGAGAGAAACTGAGGTATCATGGATGTGTTAGCTGCTTGCAGATACTGAATTTGTAGTAGCAACCACTCTAGTACAAAACATGTGTTTCTGTAAATCAAAATATATCACAGATGTGCACACGCTCTTTGTCATTATACTATACTTACTCATTGCAAAACAAACCAATCAATTAAAAAACCTAACACCTCTTAATTACATTTATCCAGAAATGCACATTTTTAACCACTCTTCTTTTTGTTCATTGGCTGAAGCACAATTAGCACCTGGTACTTTTACACTGTGCTAATGTTTCCGCAGTGTTATGTACATCTTTCTTAAATTTTGGATAACTATACTAAAAACATCGATGTGTTTCTTTAACTGGAAAAATCCCTAGATTTTCATTTCAACGATTTTCAATTATCATCATTTCATCATTACCATTCATATTATTTTTGTCACTTATTCATTTAAATTTCAAAACAGAGTAATAAACAAGCCACTGTGGCACAGTGCAATGGGAACCACATTTCATTTACTCTGAAAAGTAGTTATATAACAGGGACTTTTTTGATAGCAGAGATGATAGGCCTGAGTGAAGTCCTACTTAAGTCAAGGGCAAGGATCTTACAGACTTTAAAGAGATACTATTTTATCTTTGAGACACTCATGGAACTGATGGGCAGGATCGCCTAGGAGGCCAGTCTGAGGCGGGGGGAGAGGAGTCTAGGATAGCTGGCTGTACTTTAAAAAAAACTTATTGAGGGTGTAGGAATGAATCATCCAACATGCAGGAAGACTAGTAAGTATGGCAGAATACCAGCTTGGCTTAGCAGATAACTCTTCAGTGAACTAAAACACAAAAATTAAGCTTACAAGAAGTGGAAACTTGAACAAACTAGGGAGAAGTAAAAGGAGTATTGCTCAGGCATGCAGGGATGAAATCAGGAAGGCCAAAGTGCATTTGGAGTTGCAGCTAGCAAGGGATGTGAAGAGGAAGAAGGGTTTCTACAAGTATGTCAGCAACAAAAGGAAGATCAGGGAAAGTGTAGGTTCTTTACTAAAGGGGAGGAGGCAAACTAGTGACAGATGGTGCAATAAAGGCTAAAGTACTCAATGCCTTTTTAATCTCAGTCTTCACAGGTACGGTTTGGAGACAAGGTGAGTAGCCAACAGTGGCAAAGGAACAGGTTAGGGACTATGTAGAAAAGCTGGATGTGTACAAGTCCATGGGGCTGGGCGTGATGCACCCTCAGGTGCTGAGGGAGTTGGCCAATGTGACTGTAGAGCTACTGGACATCATCTTTGAAAACTCATGGTGACTGGGAGAGGTCCTGAATGATTGGAAAATGGCAAATATAGTGCCCATCTTTAAGTAAGGGAAGAAGGAGGATCCAGGGAACTACAGACTGGTCAGCCTCACCTCAGTCCCTAGAAAAATAATGGAGCAAGTCCTCAAGGAATCCATTAATAAATACCTGGAGAACAAGAAGTTGATTAGGATCAGTCAGCATTGATTCACCAAGGGCAAGTCATAGCTAAACTCAGTCCCTGGAATAGTCATGGATCAGGTCCTCAAACAAACCATTTCTAAGCACTTGGAAAAGGGGAAGGTGATTAGAATTAGTCAGCCTGGATTCACCAAGGTCAAGACATGCCTGACCAACCTGAATGCCTTCTATGATGAGATGACTGGCTCTGTGGATGCGGAAAGAGCAGTGGTTATGATATACTTTGACTTTAAGCAAGACTTTGGATATAGTATCCCACAACATTCTTGCAAGCAAGTTAAGGAAGTATGGGTTGGATAAGTGGACCATAAAGTGGATAAAAAACTGGCTGGATTGGGCTCAAAGGGTAGTAACCATTGGCTCAATGTTTAGTTGGTAGTTGGTATCAAGCAGAGTGCTCCAGGGGCCAGTCCTGGTGCTGATTTTGTTTAATGTCTTCATCAGTGTCCCAGGGGAGCGGGGGCACTGGGAGACCCCTGCGGCGGCCAAGGGGTCTGCTTACCTCCCGCAGGGCCGGAGGAGCT
>NW_005842814.1:315637-328690 GCF_000455745.1 Alligator sinensis | reverse complement strand
AGCTGAAGGGAGAGAGACGGGGCGCGGAGCCCCAACGAGCAGGGGATCAGCCGCCGCCCGTGGAGTAGGGGACGCCGCCGAGTGGAGGCAGAGCAGGCTGCGAGCAGCGTGGCAGAGTAGGCTGCGAGCAGCGAGGTGGAGCACCCGCAGAGTGCGGGACGACGCCGAGCAGAGGCGGAGCAGGCTGCGAGCAGCGCGGCAGAGCAGGCTGCGAGCAGCGCGGCAGAGCACCTGCGGAGTGCGGGACAGTGGGGCCAGCTGTACTCCGCACTACAGAGCCGACGGCACGGGTAACTGCGGCAAGAACTATTGGGGGAGCAGAGTGGACATCTGCATCCCAAGGAAGGCGGGATCAGGTCAGCATCCCTATGGGGAGAGGCACGCCCGGTCCGAAGACCGCTGGTAGTCACCAGCGGGACTGAACTGAGAGAGGGCGAGACGAGGACAGATTGGGGGCCAGGATAGGAAGACCTGAGGGGGCGTATGGCCGGGGTGTAGGGGAGGACGGAGCCCTGAGAGTACCCGTGAAGAAGCGCGCCAGCACTGGGGGATGCCCCGAGGGAAGACCCCCCACTGAAAGAGTCATCAAAGCCGTGGCAGACGAGTTCTGGGGTCTCCCTTTATACCAGGCGGGGCAAATCCTGGGGTGTACCAATGAAGTCCGGGTGTGCAAGATATCGGGTCCGGGCGAAGGCGGCACGCGAACTCCTAGTGGAACGGAGGTGGGTACAATCAGCAACTTGAAAGATGGGATAGAGTACACCCTCAGTAAGTTTCCAGGTGACACCAAGATGGTGGGAGATGCGATGGAGGTTAGGACTAGGATTAAGAGGGTTTGTTGTGTTTCCAATCCAGCCTTTCTATATGTTCTGTTCCCAATATTCTGCACAGACCACTGTTTCTGGTGTTGATGCTGCCAGATCTTGTGGGGTGCACTGTGGTGCTACATCTTGGGAGATGATCCATGGTTTGCTTCTCCTGACAAACACATTGGTTGTTTGTATAGAGGTCCCATGATTTCATAAGAAAGTTTCAAGTGTGTCACAAGTGTATCACAGGATTTATCTACATGAGATGCTTTACTGCACGGTAGACTAATCTACTACGTAAAGTGTCACTATTTGACTGTGTGCTAGGCTATTGCACAGTAAAATAGGCTAACGAGCAGTCATCTACTACCTGAAAATACAGGTAGTAGATTAACTGTGCATTAGCTACTGTGTAGGCTGGAAGCAATTTGCTCCCATGCCCAGACAGACCTAGACAAATTGGAAGATCGGATCAAAAGAAATCTCATGAGGTTCAATAGGGAGAAGTGCAAAATCCTGCACTTAGGATGGAACAATCCCAGGCAGTGATACAGGATGGGGACTGACTGGCTAAACATTAAATTAAATAGCAGCCTTCAGCTATCTGAAGGGGGGTTCCAAAGAGGAGCGAGCTAGACTGCTCTCAGTAGTGGCAGATGACAGAACAAGGAGCAATGGTCTCAAGTTGCAGCAAGGGAAGTTTAGGTTATATTTTAGGAAAATCTCCCTCACTAGGAGGGTAGTAAAGCACTAGAACAGGTTACCCAGAAAGGCTATGTAAACTTTATCTTTGGAGGTTCTTAACACCTGGCTAGGCGAACCCTTGACTGGCATGATATAGTTGGGGATGGTCTTGCTTTGGGAAGGGGATTGGTCACTAGATGACCTCCTGAGGTCCCTTCCAACCCTAATTTTCTATGATTCTATGAATTGGTCTTTAATTGTGTGATCATTTAATTGTTAAAACAGCATTAGGAGATCTCAAATGCCTCACTAAATATTCTGTTTTTATAAGTTGTTTTGTCTTTTATTCTAATCTACTCTGACCCATATGGTGAAGATAAACAAACAAACAGAATTGTGTTTAGCATGCTTGATATATGTAATAGAAGAGCATTACACTATTAATGCTATAGTGATATTACTGTGTACTATGAATTGTAAATAGTAATAAAACCAAAATTATTTCAACTCTGATTCTGACTAGAATCTAAGGCATCCAAATGAGTCTTAGATGACGTATGAAGTCCACTGGATGATGTATGAAACCACTGGACTTCAAACATACATACTAAAGTGATCTGGAATGAGCACAGGAAACTGTTAAATCAGTGTACTTGTTGGAGAAGGGAATGTCAGAACTCTTTGCTAATTCTCCTGAGGCACTAGCAGCTATGTTAATCATTAATGAGACCATCCCTTTCTAGAGTGAACCCAAAGATCATGAGTTCATTCATATCTAATCAAGTCACTGGAAAAGAATACATACAACAAGGATGAGACAATGCAATACAATATTGTATCTGTGACATACATATGCCTTGAGGAGAAAACACATTGAACTCGGAAGGTTATTAAGAGACATCTAATGTGTGCACTGTTTGTCAAGCCTGTACTGGGCTTATGGAAACTTTGCACACAATTCCTTAAGTAACTTATGAATCCATTCCTAAGCCAACTATTTTCAATATTTGGAGCAGTGATTTTCATTGACTAAATTAAAATCCTTAGACTGATCCATGTAAATGGTAATACAGCCATAATGCGTTGCTTGCTTTTTATTAGTAACAATAGGGCTAAATGAAGTCTTCCAACTTGTTCAATTTCTATAACTTAATATTCACCAAGTATTCAAGCCCAACCCCTTAGCTTCCATCTTACAGCAGGGGTTGGCAACTGATGGCCCCCTCACCGGATCTGGCCCATAAAGAGGTTGTATCTAGCCTAGGAAGGTATGACTTGAGACAGTACAGAGGATTAGGCAGCAGGCTGCTGCACCAAGCCTCCCATCCCTTCCACAGCACCCTCCTCAGCAGCCACCCCTGCTGTTCTTTCTTACCTCTACTTACTTACTCTTACTGCAGAAGGGCCAGGTATCTGCAGTGAGGGAAGTCAGGGCAGCCTGAGTTCTCCAAAGGGTGGAAATTTGTGTTGGCTTGGAAGCTCTGACCCTCCCAGCCCCTCCATCTTATAACACTGGGGGATTCACAGGTGGTCTCCCATTCAAATACCAGTCAGGCTGAAGACTGCATAGTTTCAAAGGCCAGATGAAGACAAGTGTATTTAGTCAATTATGGCCACCAAACCACCTCTGAAACCTTGGGGATATTCTTAATGACTGTAAGCAAAGTTATGGTTTCAGAATATAAGATCCTTATTTTATTGCAGGGCAACTGATTTACTGCTGTAACTTACTCTCTTTGGGCAGGTCTTTTCCACAGCAGCAGAGAAGAGAAAAGAATTTCAGAACACAAAAATGTTACTGGAACTCTTCAAAAGTTGGTGCAAAGCAGAGAGCAAGTGCTGTATCTGAAACTATTTAACTTTTCAATATTTACTTCATTTTAAATATTTAAAAACAGAAAGTGGTGTTTGAACAATAAAACAGCTAATGATTTCAGACTGTGAGGTAGAATATAGTTAATGGGCATTTATACACATGCTCTGGGAGTTGGGGGGGGGGGCAGTGGTGTTTTAATTAGAAAGGCTCTGACAGCTGCTCTAATTAAAGCGCCCAGAGCATCACATATATCAGCGTCCCCATGCTGAAAAATGGTGGTGGGTGTGCTTTAAATGGGCTTTAAAGTGCCCCTGTCACCATTTTTCAGTGCAAGGCCACTGATACACATGATGCTGGAGTCTGTTGGAGCATGGTACCACACTCCAGCAGACTCGATTAATCAAGTCTGGTCCAATGCACTGTAATTACAGCGGTGCTCAACCTTGGTGCTCAATCGTTATTTACAGTGCATTGGAGCAGCCTTGCTGCATGTATGTAGGCACCCAATGATTACTAAAATGGTTGCCTGTCAAGGAAATCACAGATTAAATACCTTTGACTAGAATATCTCTAGAGGTCCCTTCTAGCCCTGCTTTTCTATGATTTAATGATTTCCAGATACTCAGGCCCTTCAAGGAAGGGTGGGGGGAGGCAAAGGGTGGAGGCAAGAAGGAGGGTGATGGACTAGAATTTGCTACAGTAGATTCAGCAGGCTGGGTCCTTAGGCAAGGGCTGAAGATGTGACAATTTTTAATACCTGCAAAAAGACTATGGAGACCTCCACTCACACAGGTGGATCAAGATTTGTTCTAACAGATTTTAAAGGAGCAAAATTTTTTGTTTAGCCCACCAATTTCTTTTGCCCCTGAACTTTTGCCTTTTTCTCCCTCCTCTAGCAGAATGTGCAGATGATCTTTTTAGGAGGAGGAGGGAAGTAGATTAGCAAAAATGGTTTTATCATGGCAAAGCTGTGATTTAGAAAAAGCCTGCTGATACAACAAAACCAGTCCTTGTAATTGTTTGTCAGCAGTAAATGCCAAAGGACTACTAATTACTATGGACTTTCTGTTACAGAAAACTTCACCAAAATAACAGTATCTTCTTTAACCAATCAGTGTAAGTGAATTCCCTAGCACCACAGATGACTGTATGAAGTATCACTGTGCTTTATTCTAAAAAAAAAAAGTATATATATGACTGTTAAAAGGTTAAAGACACTAGAAACAGCAGCTCTTTATCAATATGGAGAACAGGTACAGTATAGGCAGTAAAAGTGCTTCACCATGCCAAGGTTCTTACTTCAGTCTGCCATGGTGGAAAGGACACCTGTAAGAGTCTGAGGTATTTCCCTGATGACCTGATCTTCTCTTCTGAGTGTGCACAAAGCTCAACTAATACCAGGTATAATACAGAATTTCCATCTTCCTTTGTTGCAGGATGTTAGGCCATTGTTGCCTTCCATACCAGTGGTGGATGCATTTGAATAGTAGATGAAGCAGCTTCTTTCTGTCTATTAATATTAACATTGAGTCACAGTCACCACCTTTGTGTTTAAAAACTGGTTTCAAAGGAAATCTAATTCATTAATGTTGCTACTTCATGAACTAGAAAAGCTGAGTAATCATTAGGTTGAAAAAGTTTCCCTTACCTATTGTCTTCATGTACAGGCTTGTTAACCTAGTGCGACTAGTTTCACTGGGGGATGGAAAGAAAAGCCCAGAGGTAAGTAAAAAGCCTGAAGGACCTGGATAAAGCCTTAGTAAGGGGAAGTAATAATGGAAACCTTAGCATTATTCTCAGGGAGAGGATAAGACAGTTAATTAGACACTTGAAATGTTCATATGCGAGAACATATAGGAAGAATTGGGAAGTTCTAGTACAGTCACAGAATTACGATGTAATTGGGATTACAGAGATGTGATGGGATAGTTCACATGACTGGACTATGGTCATAGATGGGTGTAGTTTGTTCAGGAAAGATAGACGGAGGGAAGGAGGAGGGGTTGCCCTATATTTGAAGGCAATGTGCAGGTGTTTGTCGGTACAGTACGAAGTGGAAGGTAAAATCCTTTGCACAAAGATCAGAAGGAAGAGCAGTACAGCTACAGAAGGGATGTCATTGTAAGAGTTTGCTACAGGCCTCCAAATCAGGAGGTGGAGGTAGATGAGATGTTCTTTAAACACGATGCCCAAGCTTTCAAATCGCAGGCCTTTGCTGTCATAGGGGACTTCAATTATTGGGATATCTACTGTGAGGGAAACACAGCAGTGCAGAAACAATCCAGCAAGTTCCTGGAGTCTCTTGAAAAAAACTTTTTTATTCAGGTGGTAGAGAGGACGACAAGGGGGGAAGTTCTTCTCAACTTACTGCTCACAAACAGGGAGGGATTGATTGGGAACGTGAAGATGGAGGGCAACCTGGGTGACAGTGGCCAGAAGATGTTAGGAGTTCAAGATCCTAACGGGTGGGAGGAAGAGAGCACCAGAGTACAGGATCCTGGACTTCAGAAAAAATATTATTTTAACAAACTCAGGGACCTGGTCGGCATGATCCTTTGGGAGGTAAGTCTGAGGGGAAAAGGAGTCCAGGAGAGCTGGCTGCTCTTTAAGGAGGCTCGCTGAATAGTCCAGAAGCAAGATATCCCAATGGGACAGAAGAATGGGAAGTGCAGTAAGAGACCAGCCTGGCTAGACAGCAGTCTCTTCAAGGAGTTGAAACTTAAAAAAGGAATCCTATAAAAAGTGGAAACTTGGGTCATAATATTAGGGGAGAGTATCACAGCATTGCAAAGGCATGCAGGGAGAAAATTAGGAAAGTCAAGGCACAATTTGAGATGCAGCTGGCAAGGGACATAAAAGGTAATAGAAAGGATTCTTTAGGTATGCAAAAGGCCAGAGATTCCATAAATCCATTAAGGAATACAGAAGGCAATTTAGTTACAGACTATGCAGAGAAGGCTGAAGGATTTAATGCCTTTTTGTACTCCAGTTTTCACAAATAGGGATGGCTACCAGATGACAAGTACAGTTAGCAGCAGAGATAGGGAGAGACAAACAGCTTAGAGGAATGGTATAGTAGGTTAGAGATTACTTAAAGAAGCTAGATGCTTTCACACTGGCGGAGCTGGATGGGATGTGGCTGACATAATTTTGGAGCCACTGGCTATCCTCTTTGGAAACTCACAGAGGCCAGGTGACTTTTTTCTAATATGAGAAAATGCTAATCTGAGAAATCATCACAAATACTGTTATTACTGACTTTTCAATATTTAATTATTACCATCATTATGCAATACATTCAAACAAGGCTGCTTCTTCAGTTGTAACTTAAGTTTTTGCATTGATTTCTTTCACATTCTCACTAGCATATAATGTACTCATTCATTTAGAAAGAGAGGTATCATCTCAGGTTAGCAAGGTCCAACCTGTAGAAAGTTAAGTCAAAACCACCATCTCAAAAACTGTACTGAGAAACCAAATGACAGTCAGTGCAAATCTCAGAGCCTTCTGATAGCTTGATAAGAAGATCATCACTTTCTGTGTGGGCTTTCATTCCCTAACAATCTTCACAAGCAACTCCATTTTCACACTACAGTCTTTCAACCTCAGGGTAACAAGGACCCAGATACAAATCTTCCTTGGGGGAGAAGAGAGGGAAATAAATCTTCTGCCCAAACCCAAAATGAAAAAGAGACCTTTGTGGTGACCGCTGCTCCTGTGGGTTCAGAGACTCTAACAAGATTCCCAGGCTATAAACCTCAGTAACAAGCAACAGATAAAACATTACAATAAGGGTGCATAATGCCAAGTCTCATTTCCAAGTAACATCAACAGCAAAACTTCCAGGGGCTAGGATTTCATTTGTAACCTCTGTGATTTCTTGTGAGTCACTCTCTTCTTACTAAGTACTAGTCACAATCCTTTGTTAATGAAAAATTATGTATTATACTGCCTCAGCATATCTTAACATCAGATATTGCAACAAAAATTAAAGCAAGAACCATTCAAGAAAATGTTTATATTCTCAAGTATTTTCATATTTTAAAAAATACTGTTGCAAATGTATAGACTGATTGACACCATCCCTAACAATTAGAGTATTAGGTACAAAATTAGACTTTACTCTTGTCAGGCTTCATGATATCATCTATAATCCTCCAGTGGATACTTTTTCTGATAGGAGGATTAAATCAATTTATTAAAAAAATGAAAGACGGTAGGATCATACTGTTTTAAGAATTAAATGCAGAGTAGATGAAGCTGAATTACTGACATCGGCCAATTCATAACCAGAAATAATCTTGTCAAGGTTACATTTACTTTGTGCATTGAATGTATAATATTATTAAAAGTTACTTATATAACACTGCAGCAGTACAGAGTATTGTACTGTAGACTAACTATGCTATACCAATCATACATCCATGCCCAACATTTGATAAATCTAAGAGCATGACCAAGTATATTACACTGTTGTCTGATACAGAAAGATCACATTAGCAATAATCCAGCCAAGAATTACACCTGTTATCCTAACTTCAATATATGTTGCTATTTTGATACAAAGCAAATATTCCCAAAACATCAATGGTAAACTCCCATAAACCTTAATGGGTGCTGAATTGGGCACTTGGTATATGTACAATACTAGGTAAATTTTAAGATTACTCAACACCACCACAAATATTGACCCTTTAAATCTATTTAACTTTTCCACTTGCAGAAAAAAGGTTCTTATTTTTACTGTTCATTCAGATTAGTTAATGTTCTTGAAAAGTGCCAAGGTAGCAGCAACAAGAGACTTCCTATACCCAGGGCTGGATTGACCGTTTAGTGGGCCCTAGGTAAACAAACTCATGGGCCCCTACTTAATACTGTATATTTATATTACTTTTTCACTCAATAATTATAATATGTAAAATAAGTACAACTGGGCCCCTGCTTTACTTAGGGCCCTAGGCATGTGCCTAGTTTGCCTATGTGGTAATCCAGGCCTGCCTATACTTCTTGATTCACAAAGCAGCTGTACCACAGATGGTGGCAGTGCATTTCTCCCACACATTTTCTCAGTTCTGCCTGGGAAGGTTTTGTATTCAAGTCATATTAAATACATAAATATATGATCATATTAAACCAATATATGATCATATTAAACCCACAGCCACTAGGTAATAATATAAACAGTATTATCCAATCGTGCTAACAATGATAGAGTTAGACACAACTACTTAAGAATACAGATGGTATCTCACAGACAGGTGCCTACAGGACAAGACCTTTTATCTGTTCAGTAACTTCAAACAATGGAATTACACAATGTATCCATTTTCTTTCCATTTTATCTCCCACAAAAACTTAAAGCATTAAAAAAAAATCTCATCGACAGTGTTAAGAGCTTACGTTCCAGAAACATTGATATTTAGTCACTGATTCATTTTAAAGTAAATTCGTTTGCCCCAACTCAGCTACCATCCATCTCCACATTTCTTGAATTTATTGCTTTTATTATATCCAGACGATGTTTACCTAGAAAAATATCCAGCCATTTAATTACTTTGCATTTATTTCAGCCTGGATATCATCTGGTGACTGACATACGTTTCTAATTAAACAGATAATGGAAAATAATTTATCTTGCAATTCTGCTTTCCTGTGTCACAACCCAGTGATTTTGGTGCCTCGGCACGATGGAATTTTCCCGCCACATGAGAGCCTCTTGCACAGCAAAGGTTTTGTTGCAACAGAAAAACCCCGGTGCAAGAGAGTTCCCGCCATTTGAATGCAAATTTGTGTCCCGCTATTGGCCAGTTCTAAATTATTCCTACGTGGCAGCTAGTAATTGGCTTGCTAGCCGTTTAAAATTTCGTGCGACTTCCACCCAAGTCGGAGAACTTTGAGCATGCTGCAGAGTGCCTCTAAAGAGATCTGACTTGCGGCTGAGCTGATTGATAGACTGATCACCTATCGATTCTTCTCCCCGTCGCCGAGCGCAATCCTCAATGTACCCTTTCCCCGCCGGCTTAATTTGTGGACGGATTAGCTGGCCTGAGCCTTGCCAGCTGGAACAACTCACATAGTTGTTCAAACGCCCAGACCGTCTGCGTCGCGGCTACAAGGGGCATAAGTAAAGTTTTTACAACCATCAAGCTTTGTCTGCCTCTCCATTCACCAGCCCGCCCAGCAAACGAGTAATTTCGAAAATCCCCTCGAGTCGGCTCCGGCTGTCCGAGACACCCTGAAGATATAATCTTGCAAGATGCTCATTTGTGGGCCTTGCTTACTTAACACACATCACTGGCTAAAGCTCCAGTTAGCCACTGTTACTTGGACACTGGGTGCTAGGACTGCCTGCAACAGTACAGACCCAGGGCCACTCCTGCATAAATTTATAAAGCTTACTTACCTTCAGTTTGGTGGATGAAGCAGATAATCCATACCAGAAAAGGTGACAGAAATCACTAAAAAACACCTAGAAACTCCCCAACGCACCTTTGACTAAGATCCTACAGTTGCACTGTATCGGGGCCTCTAGATCAGTGCTTGCCAAACTTTTCCTCAGCATGACCCCATTTCCCTAGCACAGCCCCTCACTCCCAACCCCTGCAACCCCATCCACTCTGGTGTTGCGACCCCATTTGGGGTCATGACCCACAGTCTGGGAACCACTGCTCTAGACCATCACCTATCATATTCATGACTCCATACACAGCAGCCATGAAAACAATGATCCTGGGTTCCACTGCGGTGTTTGGCCTAAATGCTATGGGCAATTATTTGGGCCCACGGGCCACATAGCCAATTCTGGGTAGCTGTTGCGGGTCAGGGAGCAACCGCCCCCCCCCCCCCAACAGCCTGGAGCCCACGTGTTCTGCAGCTCCTTTCTGCTAGCTCCAACAGCACACAGTCCCAGCCCAAACCCACCCCATCTCGCATCTGCTCTGGACTGCCTGGCCATGCGGAGCAGTGGCAGTGGCTGGGCAGGACCTGCTGTTCAGCTCGGGGAGGAAAAGCGGCCACCTCCCCCTCGCTGCTGCAGGGCCTTTCTTGCTGAAGCTGCCCAGAGTCCATGCATGGGCTGCCCTGCAGCTCCTCTCTGCCACTGTCACTGCTGCCTCCCGGCCAACCAGCAGGGCAGTGGTGGCAGTGCAGAGGAGCCCCAGGGCAGCCCAGGCACAGGCTTTGAGTGGCTGCAGCAAGGAGGGCCTAGCAGCAGTGAAGAGAAGGGGCAGCTTTTTCCCCCCCACTCGGAGCAGCAGCTTCTGCCACTGCTGCTGCTGATCAGCGTAGGCAGGCAAGTCTGGAGCAGGCACGGGGGGTGCGCTGGGGTTGGGGCTGTGAGCTTAGGTTCTGGCTGGTCTAGAGCTAGTCCACTCTGCTGGGCTCGGTCCGGAGCAGATGTTGGGTGTGCTAGGGTCTGGGCTGTGCGCATGGGTCCCTACCAGTACCATGGGGCTGGAGCCAGTGGCTACAGCAGCCAGAAGGAGCTGCAGCCACTTGGGCTACCTAGATAGGCATTCCAGCTGCAGAGCTGCCCCAGACCTGCTGCATGCCGTGGGGGTGGCAGGACGCATCACGGACCATGCGGCGACTGGACCAGGCAGGACTGAAGGACCTGCCGCAGGTTGGATCCTGCCTGTGGGCCATATTTTGCCCATCCTGTGCTATAGTCTTCTAAAAGGCTTCTATGAATGCCACAGCATTTTGACCACTTAAATGGCTTTTATTTAGAGCTTTGCATTGCAAAGTTTTCACTGGCAAATCTTACAAGCAGTATTTGTATATGACAAGGAGTTTAGCTCAAGCTCCATCCCATGTTACTACTTCCTCTCTCAGGCCAAAAACCAGCTTTAAAAAAGAGTCCACCAACTCCAACAGACTAGCAGGCAAAGACAAACTCAGGGAAGACAATTCATCAGATTTAAAATTGAGAAATACATTTGGACAATTCACTAGTATGTTCCCCATTGAAAATCATAGATCAGGGCTGAAATTTATTTCAGGAATTCACTTACATGTGTGCATATGAAAGCAGAACTACTCATATTCTTAATGTTAAATCACATGCCTAAGGCTACAAGCAGATATTGCCCTTGTCCTAGGAGAAAATGTTTTCTCCAACAACAAAGTATGAACATTCAGATGTCTTTGCGGCTTGCTGCAGGACAGAACCCCTAAAAGGTTTGAGAGATGAGATGATAACAGTTTGTCTTGGGCTATCACAAAGGACGTGTGAATGACTGTCCTGTGACATCATCCTATAACCAGCCAGCCAGTCAGTCCTACAGGTATCCCAAAATGCACTGCTTTAGTCTCAATCCCAGTCCTCCTTGAACTCTGTGCAGACACTCTTCCCCTGATTGTAGAACTCTACTGCTCAGAGATGTTAGACCCCAGGTGGCTGCTCCCACTGATTAACTGCCCTGCATGGTAACTGACCAGCTGATTCAAGCTTGCCACCCACCTGAGACCAGAACTGGAGCTTGATTCCACTGAATAAACCTCAAACACCACCAGCCACCGGGAAACTCCATCCACCTAACCACCTGGCTGTTGGGGAGGTCACCAGACCTATCCACTACTCACCAAGACAAGTTTGAACATACCTCCACATATCCATCCGTTCTCCCTCCACCATGGCAGCTCAAACCTGAGAAGCACTGTGAACAAGTGCAGCAGCAACTGGATCAGGGAGAGGGAGCAGATCTCAACACTATCTGGGCTCTCCAGTCAAGCCACTGAAACAAGGCATTCTGGGCACAGACAGAAGTGTTAATTTTTGCCAGATCTGGCCACAGAAAGTGGTCTATAGTCATGATCAAACAAGTGCATGGATGCAGACAACTTAAAAATGGCTGACTGGGTAAAAATCTAAATCCTCATCACATGAAGGGTCAGATGAAGATGTTTCAAAACGAAGTGTGTTCTGTAACTTCTGTCTGCACTGCCTGCCAGCCTTGAGCTGGAAGGGGGGAAAGGGAGCAGAGGGAGTTTGGTCTGGGGGGTTTTCAGCCCCCACTGGAGGGTGGGGTGGGTGTATTGGAGCCTCCTTCTCCTCTGAGGTGGCAGGGCTCCAATTCACTCACTCCACCCAGAGGCAGATTAAGGTGTACTGGGGCCCTGGGCAAACACAAAATTGGAGACTACCTCCCTCCATGGGAGCTAAGCTGCAGGCGGGGGGAGAGGGGCCCCTTCCCCTCCTAGTGCTGGTGGGGAATGCTGGGTGGACGCTTCTGGGCTGGGGGAGTGGGGGGTGTACATGCCCTCCTCTTCTCCCTGTTCCCCATCCCTGCTACTGCTAAATTTACACACATCAGCATGCACAGACACAAGTGCGTGCACTCTACAAACAAGCACCGAACCTCACCAACCTCATCACCAGAAGCAAACTTTCTCAAGCCGAGAACACACCAAAAGGATCCAGACTGTACCATGACAAGAAATGCAAGACCTGCCAACACATCTCCACCACCCCCACTATTACTACACCCCACAACAGAGCCATCAGCATCCCTGGATCTTACAGCTACACCTCCAGGAATGTAGTATACCTCATCCAATGCACCAAATGCCCTGATGGAAAATATGTAGGAGAGACCAAACAACAACTGCGCACCAGGATGAACGCACACCGGAAATCCATCAAAGACAGAAACACCCAATTACCGGTGGGGGCACATTTCTCACAGGAGGGCCACTCTCTCCAATCTCTCAGTCCTGATCCTCAAGGGAAATTTACACAACAGA
>NW_005842814.1:308255-315379 GCF_000455745.1 Alligator sinensis | reverse complement strand
TCTTTCTCCTCACAGGACCTCTCCCCTCCCACCCTCAATCACATGGAGGCAGCCCTGTCCCACCTCACCACCCCCCACCATGAGCTACCTGCAGCTCAGTCTCGCTCCCCCAGACCCTATTACATTTACCTGAAGGGAGCTGCTGCCCGGCTGTCCTGTGCGGCCATGCAGATACAGATGGCTGGGCTGGGCTGGCCCAGGCTAGGAGTGCCATACCATGTCTCTGTGGGCAGGTGGCTATGTGGGGTTAAGATGAATTTTGGGGGGCTATAGCCCTTAAGATCCTGCTAGCACTGCCACTGGCAAAGGCGTGATGCAGTGTGGCACTGCTGGCTTGGCCTAGCCCCAACTGCCCCCTGGCCAGGTGGGCTGTGGCTCTCCTGGCCTGGCTCAGCCCACTCCCTTCCAGGCACAGCACCACCCAGCCTCCCCCCCACCCGGTGCAGCACAATTCTCCCAGCACGGCCCCAGCCCTGCCATCCCATTGGTGGAGGGGCCCTGCTTCCAGCTCCCAGGGAAGCACATGCAAAAGCCCTGGTGTTAAACTTGGTGCCATTTTTGTCTCCCTGCTGGGAGACAAAAAACAGGTGCTGAGTTTAAAACTGCGGCTTTCACTTTCCTGGTGATGAGGATCCCGGGGCCCTGAACCGGTAGAGGCCCCTAGGCTCGTGCCCAGCTGGCCCATTCATTAATCTGCCTACGACTCCAGCCTCCAGGGCCAGCTGGAGAACCCCTAGAATGAGCTCCCTCTGCTCCCTTTTTACACTCCCATTCTGAAAACTTTACAGCCTCCAATGCTAGGGGCAACTGGTTTCAGGTTTATAGCCAGCAGCTAGATTCCCCTCCCCCTGGAACCAACAGTGAATTTCTGCCTTGTCCGGGGGATCGCTGCAATTCAGAACACTTCCTGCAAAGCATTCTCAGTCACAGCAGGGAGCAGGAGTTCTGTCTGCACACTCTATCGTGAAGGAAATGGCGGCCTAGGGATGACTGACTGGACACAGGGCCAGTCCAAGCGCAAGGTACTGGGGCAGCACTTCACGAGAAAACAGAATGGCAACCATGTGTTGGGCATGCACAGGGTTATATGAACCCACTATGAAGAACTGTCCTGTTTCTTCAGAGTCATTGATATGGTTATGTCTGAAAAGATTGTGACACAGCAACCCCACTCCACCCAAGAGTGCAATGAGGACTCTTGATTCAACCATTGTTGAAGACAGCCCCTGAAGGCCAGCATAGCAACCTGGGCAACGAACAAGATTGCAGTCTCTCTGGCCATCCTGCCAAGCTGTGCTGATTCCCTAGCCATCTTCCAGAGCTGCACAGACTCTGAAATGGACCCAGGCTTAAACAACAAAGGCCTGGAGTTTCCTGTCCTCCCTTGTCTTCAGCATCCCAGCCAGCCCTCTCCTACTAGAAAGCTACCTGGTGCTCCAGAAGACCCAGCCTGTGATGGGACACTTTCAGGAATGGTAAGTGGCATGAGTGAAGTGGGTAGGCAGGGCCCCTCATTAGTAGCAGGGTACAGTCACTTCCTCCACCTGGATACCAGGTACACCAGGGGCAAACTCTCTCTACTCCATCAGTTCAGGGAGGAGGGAGCTCCTAAATATCCTGAGTCATGCATCCTGCCAAACAAGCTGGCATTTGTGTGCATGAGATGACTGCAGTGGTCCACAACTGCCTGAAGCATGATCAAGAATAAGCCCTCTCAGTTGATGAATTCACAGCCAAGGTGCATGGGAGGAAGAGGATGACAACATGTCAATAGCTCCAAGACAGTTGGAGAATCCCAGACTAGCAAAGCCATCCACAATCTCCTATAGGCTGGAAATGTACATGATGTGCAGAGCCATCATCTGTTGGATCTTCAGACATACCTCCCACGTAACTGTGGCCATCCATAATTTGGCAGTGAACACACACACAAGCTTCTCCCCCACAAGTACTGCTTCCAGAACCCTCTGGCATCATCTTTCCTACTTAATTGTGTTTTCACTCAATCATGATGCCAGGCCAACAATGTCATAGATTCATAGATGTAGGGTTGGAAGAGACCTTCTAGATCTTCTAGTCCGACCCCCTGCCATGGGCAGGAGAGAAAACTGGCCTCAAATGACCCCAGCCAGGTAAACATTGAATCTCCTCTTAAAACCCCCCCAGGGTGGGAGCCATCACTTGGAAGTTGGTTCCAGATCCTAGCCGCCCTGACTGTGAAGTAGTGCCTTCTAATGTCTAGTCTAAATCTTCTCTCTAGCAACTTATGGCCGTTATTCCTTGTTACTTCGGGAGGCGCTCGGGGGAACAAGATCTCTCAAAAACCCCGCTGGTCCCCCCTAGTAAGTTTATAGATGACCACCAGGTCCCCCTCTCAGCCTTCTCTTGCAAAGACGGAACAGGATAAGGTCCCGTAGCCTCTCCTCATAGGGTCTGCCCTGCTGTCCCCGGATCATGCGAGTGGCCCTCCTCTGGACCCTCTCAGTGCTGTCCACATCCCTCCTGAAGTGCGGGGCCCAGAACTGGATGTGGTACTCCAGCTGCGGCCTGACAGTGTTGCATAGAGGGGAAGGATCACCTCCTTGGCCCTGCTCATGATGCATCTGTGGATGCAGGACAAGGTACGGTTAGCCCTTCTGAACCGTGTTCTTGCATTGTCAGCCCATGTTCATCTTGGAATCAATAAGGACCCCAAGATCTCTTTCTGCCACCGTGCTTTCGAGAAGGGAGTTCCCCAGTCTATAGGTATGCTGCTGGTTCCTACTGCCCAAGTGCAGCACCCTACACTTGTAAGTATGAATCCCATCCTATTTTCATTTGCCCACCCCTGTAACCTGTCCTGGTCCTGCTGTAATCTGTCCTTCCCTTCTAGCGTGCCCACCTCACCCCAAATCTTGGTGTCATCTGCAAATTTAAACTATCCATGAAATGATGACCACATATGGATTCATAGTAGCTGATGGTAGTTGATGCTCTGTCACAGACAGTACTGGCAGCCCAAATGCATTGGAAATACAGGTGGATGGTCAGGGGCATGAATTGTGTAGTGAATCACAACAAAATTCCTCCCACAAGAATTTCACCACCCACAATTTGAACACCTTACAGATGCATTGCTCAGCACTGGCAGTCAGCAGAACCTACAGACACTGGACCAGCACAAGGAAAGCTCAGATGTGTGCTTGCTCATGCTCCTGTCACCTGCTGGTGGAAGAGCAGTGATGCATTCAGCCAGTTTTAAAAACCAACTGGAAGGGTGATGTGTGGACACACCAATCCCACAACTTCTTCATTGTGAAAGAAGTCACAGTACAGCTGGTCCCTGGGCAAATGTGATATGTTTATAGCCTAATTGCCAGGGAGTCTGGTCAGGCAGACCAGCCTAGATCAAGTACCTTAGCAGCCACACCTGCAGCAAGCCCTAGATGGTGAACTCTGCCCCAGTTCAGCAGCAAGGATCCTGGTTGGATGCTGGGAGTGCTACCTATCCATTTAAGACCAGCTGGGGCCTTGGGTTTGCAGATCAGTTAACAGTTTTGCTATGGTAAGCCTCATGGTCCCCGACCCTGGATTTGGCTTATTTCTGGACTTCAGCTTAAGATCTCCCTGTGGATCTGCATCCTGGCTCCTGACTCTGGTTTGGTGCCGTTTTTGGATTTTGCACTGTGGACTGCTGCTTGGATTGGTACTCAGCATCTGAACCCCAGATCCTGACCGTAGACTGTGTTATGGACTCTACTTCTGGATTTCCCTCTAATTTTGGTAATGGCAGTCCTTCAGTTGAAGAAAGATCTCTACCACAGCTAACTGACAGGTCTTGATCCGACTTAACAGTCCAATCCTTGAGCCACAAACCCATCTGCAGAAGTTGCAGGTCTTGCTGCAGGAGACGGTAGGCCATAGGCCAGGATCTCTCTTCTGTATTCATTTAAACCTCTATTTGGCAAAAATGATATATTCTCTTCTTTTGGAGGAACATGATTCTAGACTCTGACAACTGATCCAGCACTATAGCAGGCATACTGATGGTATTGCAAGTCATCCAAAATACAGAAGGTATCTTGAATCATTTGAAAGGTTTCTGAAAAGAGTCAAAGATGATGGACACTGGAACTTCTGCTGAAATCTGTGTCCCTACTTCCAAAAAACCATAAATCAAACCCCTTACAGTAATTACCAGTATATAGCTTTACATTACATAAAACAAAAATGAAAAGTTCTTCTGTTGCTGTTAATGGAAATTTTAGCTTAGTACCTATTATAATGATGAAAATGAGCATTTACAGATTCCCTTTAATAACTACCATGTAATAGTTAGGTCAAAAATAGAAAACAAGTTCTCTCTTTCCTATGCAAGGTAAATCTAATTTTATACAATAACAAATATTTTCTTGAGTTTTGGTTAAACCATCCAGAAACTAGATTAGCAGTAATGCATCCTCTTAACCGTGGCTCATCTTTTCTCATGCCCATGTGACCCCGGCACATAAAATCAGAAAGGAGGCAGAGACTCCATTAGAACGCCTCTCACTTTTTTGTTCCTATGCAACATAAAAGCTATGTTAACAGGAGCCAAGAAGTACACTTATATGTAGCTACAGAAGCTTTTTCTTTGTCCGTGGATAAAAGCCCTGCTATTCACAGCCACAGATGATGGTCATTTGGCTGCCTACAGCCATACCCATTTGAATGGATGGCATTTTGCCTGTTCATAACTTGGTTGGATTGTTCTGCCACAACACTGGTGCCAAGTGACCATGGGCTTAGGCAGGCAAGCTGCCTGCATAACATTTTGAGTGTTCTCTCTTCTGCATTAGCTTCTCAACCATGCCAGCAATTAAGTACTTGCAGTACATCTTCCCTAAAACTCATCATAGCAGCCTGGCTAGCAAAGAATGGGAATCTAAGGGCAAAGGCTTCTTCCCTGAGGAGAGAGCACCTTTAGTTGCCTGCTCCCCACCCCTGCCCCTGCTCCTTATAATTAATGGGGGAGGGTAGGCCATCTAAAATTCTTTTTTCAGAAAATCTGTTGGCCTAAAGGCAAGGCACAGACGGAAGGACTCAACCCTACAACTTCATACAACAACAACAACCCCCACCACCCCACCACTCAACAAGAGACAGAGAAATCCACCAAACAGAAGTAAAACAATTTGCCAAAAATGCCTATAAGAAACAAAAACTATGGCAAATATAAACACCAATTTGAAAAAATACATAGAACACAAAGGAAGGAAGAAGAAGATAGACAAGGATTCAATGGGCAACTGTGTCTGCCAAGTAGACAGATTATATTGCAGTAGGTGTCTAAACATCCATTTAGGCCACCTGGGCTGTCAGGATTTGCGTGACAACTTGTTTTCTGGCTTCTAAGGAATTTCTTATTTTATCCAAATCTCTTATGTTGGATAAGAATTTGGCTTAAATTCCTGAAGCCCATATGAAAAAAGTCACTTCATGCTACTGAAGTGCTCAACCAAGAAAGAAGGTACTTACACTATTCTCCTTTAGCTTATCCTTTTCTTTGCAGCAATGTCTGAAATATACACAACAGCAGACTCACAAAACCAACCCATTATCTTTATAATAATATAAAAAGTTACATATCACTTACAAAGAATTGAGCCTCTGTCTTTAGTTCATAGCATTGCATCACATGATAATGAAGAGAGTTTGGGAGAAAAGGGTGTAAGTGGTACTTATGAAATAAGGCAAGTTGTTGTAGCAAGGGCATGTCTGAAAACCCCAGTGTGAGCATAGAGAGCAATAAAAGGTAGAAGATAGAGGAAGAGATGTTAGAGAGAGGATAGAGAAATCAAAACAACAGCTGGCAATTTCATACCTAACAGTGCAATGAACAGGCAAAGCCTGGACACAGGCAGCTAGACAAGATCTTGGGATCATCAACATAGTCATTACCAAGATATAGACAGGTATTTCCATTAACCAGCCTTGCTCTGAAATTTCTCTTATGTGTCATCACTGTTTTTGACAAATGTTGCATTTAGTCACAGCCCTAACAACGTACCAATGTATACAACTTTCCAGAGTTATATGTAAATGGGAGAAACAACAGATCAAAATGTGTACACATTACTAAGGCAGACAAGGCTCTTTGGGTAAATCTGATATCTTTTATTAGACCAACTTAAATAGTTGGAAAAAATTCTTTGCAAGCTTTTGGGCATTACTAAGACACACGCAACCTTTTTAAATCACACCTAGGCAGCATTAGCATAGACTGGAAGAAACCCAGATGCTGTGAAATATGCCTTACACGACAGTCTTCTATCTGAACACGCTTTAGTTAGGTCCCTTTTTCTGCACCCTTTTTTTGTCCCACCACTCCAACAATCTAACTCTATCCCAACTATGCAGTTGGTCCAATAAAAGATATCACTCTAAGAAATCCTTGCCTCTCAACAAATTCTAAGGTTGTAATGTTTTGCCTTTGGTTCAACTGATGATAGGATATTAAGACAGAATGGCAGTACAACAGTGTTTAATTGAAACATGCCTTATTAATAAACACAAATACATAATTATAATATTGGTAACTGTAACCTCTGTAAAGTTCTCTTTCATCAAAGCTTAGAACATAGTGTGAAAGGCAAGTATGTAGCAAAGGAAGAAAGTCAAGTATCAGTTGGTCATGGCCAGACCAGTAATGAAAACCTAATGATCTTAATCAGCTTCCTTGCTCCTAAACTCAGTAAAGATGGGTTAAATCTGACTTAGCTGCTAGGGCAACTGCCCTAGAGGGCTGGACTGCGAGGAAGATACGTCAAGCACAGCAGCCCCGACATGGTGATAGACTGATGATGCAGTGTCTACCAATGCTTTTTTGAAACTATTTCAGACTTAGAACTAAAACATCACCCTCGCCTCAGGAGAAATTAAAGCCTTCCTAAATATAGATGATGGCCATGTTGTTTTATTAAAGCTCACAACATCAAAACCCTTTCAATCCTTAATATTTAGGGGGGATGGTTGCTAAATACAAGCTCTTTGAGTCTGTTTCTAGGAATTAGAATATTCAGGATGAACCCTGGCTAGTTATATGTTTGGAAAAATTGTGTAAATGGTATGAATTTTTGTGCAGCAAGATGGTTAAAAAGCTCAAC
>NW_005842814.1:289817-308245 GCF_000455745.1 Alligator sinensis | reverse complement strand
TTCCTGCTTTATTTGTGGATAAGTTTCCGGCATGTAAGAAGCACATAATTTATTGTGCATTTGTGTAATATTCCTTCTTAAACTTTTGGATTAAATAACTGCAGAAGACACCTTCATTGGTTCATGGGGCATATTCTAAAAAAATACTAAAACTAAGTAAAGAACTGATTAAAATGAAACATGCTTCAACATATAAGTAAGGTTTATATTTGTCATAGCCATGATGTGAATGAAAAACCAAAACTTGTAGATGTTCTTAAAGACATAGGATGCAATTCTGGCCCCTCTGAGGAATATGGCAATGTTTCATAGGACAAGATTTCAAGGGAGTACACCTCTTGTGCATTTTTTACGCATGTAGCTCTTTTGTCATGCTATTGCCATATTCTTATTCTTTCAAACTATTAATAGATACCACTAAGACACTTTTCTACAGAAGCATAGGTTTTAATTATTAAAACTATTGTGGGCTTTGTTTCTCTTCTTTGACTAAAATTATGATGATAACATTATAGTGATAAAGTCATTTCTTTCCACATTTTTCATAAGAAAAACAACTAACTTTACTGATGCACTAAACTCTGATCTTATGGGGCTCCTACAGATGTGCAGGGAGCATGCTCTGACACACTGGAAACCCAGCGTAGTCAGAGTTGACTCAATTAATCAAGTCTGCTGGAGTACAGAAATTGATGCGCTCTGGCAGCCTTCCGCATGACACGCGTCAGCATTCCTGTGTGTCCCTGCACTGAAAAAATGGCGGTGGAGCACTATGAAATAAAATACGTTTGATGAACTTTAGTTCAAAGTGCCCCACCACCATTTTTTCAGCATGGGGAAACTCACACACATGATGCGCGGGTGCTTTTAATTAGCACAGCTCACTAATTAAAGCGCCTGGCACTGCATCCCAAACCACTTGTAAAAATGCCCATAATTTCATTGACTGCTCAGGTCAACTTTGCTCATGAGTAAAATTATTGAGGTATATAAATGATTGCAAGGTTGGGGTCTCTTTTTTGATTAGTCTGAGACTTAGAGTACAATTGTTTTTTATTCTCTCAAAGAACTCTCTGTTATGTTCAAGATTAACCAGTAATACATAAATCATTAAAAAATTAAAATAATTCCATATTGGGAATTAAAAACCCAAGTAATTTTTAAGAGTTTTGCAATTAGAATTAAGTTAAAATTCAACAACTGCTAGTATAAGGGAAAATGTAGCATTTGTTTCATGAGAATGCCAACAATAAAGGTAATAATTTCATGTCATAGGTTCAATATAACTAACTACCATGGAGTAGTAAGTTTATAACAAGTCAGAGGCATTTCTATATATCACCTACACATAAGATGTTATATATTTTCCTAAGCTTTAAATAAAATACACTCTGTGCTGATTCAGTGAAAGACAATTTCCAACTGAGAAAATAAAGCATCTCTCTCAAAGGGATGCTTTAAGGCACAGTTGAACTCAATTATAGAGACAGCCCAACATTCACTAACTGCAGCTGAAAAAAAATAAATCTTTGACTGTCCAGGGGAAGATTCTTTGTTCTAGCTTCATACTACAGGGAAGTTTAAATTGGATTGAGAACCACATTTAATTAAATTTAGCTTCAATTGTTATAGCAGAAGGAGAGAATGGCTCCCCTGAGGATCCTGCTGTGGGGATAGAGGGTTAAATATCAGACCCCTGTGCTGGGAACTAGTTGGAGACAACAGATATATAAGGTGATCAGCTTTTCGGGGGGAGGGGGGGGTCGTCCTGAAACCCCAGCTGCAGGTAGGTAACAATTAATAATCTGCCTGGCTGGAAGGCTGGGAACCAGGTGCAACTAATGATTGGTAAATGAAGGTGGTGACACAAAGAAGGTTAAAAGCTGCAGGAGCAAAGTGCAAGGGGAGGGAAGAGAGCAGGTGGCTGTTGTGTACAGTGAGAAGCCTGGGTTGCCCCTTGGGGGCTGAAGGAAGACAGCACATTTTGGTCTAGTCTGTTTATATGTATGGTTGCTTGTTTGGTGTTTGTTTGCTTTACTGAGGAGGCAAGGTTGTCCCATGCACAATAAACTGGCTGGAAACTCTGAACTCAGAGCTAACAGACTTTGATAAGGAAGCTGGGTGAATAACCCTCTCACACCCTAACATACCTGTTCAATGGTAAGAGGAAGGGTGGTATCTGCTCAAATGAGCCTGGAACTAAATCATATGCATGTTACCAGCTCTAGAGTACAGTCAAACCCTAGTCAACTAGAAATATAATATATATGCATTTAAGAGGGAGGAAACACTTGAGCCAGCAAAATTACTGTTAGATTGCAGAACTTGCATGGTCTTCTAGCAGCTACTATGGTTCAATGGTAAAATCCTTGTGTCACATGAGGGACCTGGGTTTGATTCCCAGACATGCAGATAACTACAGCTATCAAGGTACTGAATGTCCAGACTTGGTCTGGCCTTTGGATTTTATCTCAATGGTCTAAAGGGCAGATGGAAGGTGTGGGCAGCCTCCACTACTCCATACCCCTGCCTAGGTGTACATGTCGAAGGTCCTGGTGACCTCACACATACACCATGATTGAGAATCCAGAAATAATTTTCTAGTCTAAATGTACAGTACCTCCAGAGAGGCATATGGATGGTTGTGATTTCCACCAGGGTTCTAATGACTGCCCTATAGTCATGAAGACACAAGAAACAGCTGTAATAAACTAATGTAGTCATCTTAGTAGTCTAGCAGGGAAGAACCAAGGGAGAAATCCTTTGTATGCTGGGGATTTCTTTTGGGGGAAAAAATCAATTTTTTAGAAAGTGAAATTGGAGGTAAATATTCTGGAGAAGACGGTATAAACATTATGAATAGCAGTTTAGCAGCATGCTCTTCACACTTGCAGCCTGTGGTTGGCAGAGGAACCACACTAACTCCTACCCACTCTCCAAAGCCGAAGTTAAAACTTGCCCTTTATAGATAATAGACAATCCATTTAGCAGGTAAGCCGGATGAGACAGTACATCCATAACACAGTTATAGTAAATTTAAGGAAAACCACTATGCAACTTCTTTCCGCCATGAAATTTAGTTTCCAGGCTCCTAGCAGAAGCCATAAAGCTAAGAAAGATAGCAAAAGTGGAACCCCCTCCCACCTGTGCCCAAGCATAGGCAAGGGACATTAAAAAAAAGGTACCTTTGGAAGAAAGAAACACAACAGATGAAGAGGCAAAAGGGAAAAAATAAGGGAATTTGGACAGGAAGAAATAAACGGGAAAACTCAATGCATCTTATGGATTTCTGACAATTTGCCAACATGGCCTTATCTTCAATTAAAGATGATAAGGACATTGCTGAGAAGCTAAATTCTTTCTTGGCATCAGTCTTTACCACAGAATCTGTTTGGAAGATACAGCCACACTGGGCCTACCATTTTCGTGGAGCTAAAGATGGAGGTAGCATCTAAGACTGAGGTGTCAGGAGAAGTGCTGAAACAAATTGATAAAATAGGGAGCAATAAGGGTGCCTATACATGAGCAGCGAGGTTGTTCTGATGCACTGTAATTACAGTGTGTTGGAGCAGACTCAATTAAATAGTCCAGTGAAACATGGTGATTATCGTAAACTTCAGTGTCTCATGTCTCAGCATCCCCACACTGAAAAATGGTGGCGGGGGCACTTTAACTAAAGCTCATACATGAGCTTCAGTTAAAGTGCCCCTGCCACCGTTTTTAAGCGTGGAGATGCTGAGACATGAGACACTCCAGGCGCTTTAATTAAAGCCGTTTTCAGAGCCACTCTAAGTAAAGTGCTTCCCATGGTCCTGGAGCACAGGTATACAAGCCCTAAGTCACCACGCTTGGTGGGTCTCTACCCAACCTCATTGAATAAACTTAAGAGTGGCTGAACTGCCTACAAAAAACATGCAGTCTGCCACTGAAAGCAGCTGCTATGAACAGGGAACTGGAAACAAGAGTCCTCATCTTTTGAAAAAGGAAAGCTGCTAAAGTCATCCTAGGGATATGGAGTGGTAAATTTTATTTTAGCATATAATAAATTACTTGAAACTATAATTAAAAATAGGCAACAAAAATATAAAAACTAGATAAAGGACCCAAGAAGAAACAAACAGGATTTCTGCAAAATACAGTGTGCTTGTACTAGAAATTTAATATTTAACTCTCTCCTCCTTCCTCTCCCCCACTCCAAACAGAGGGTTTTTTTTTTACTGAGGAACTTAAGTAGCCATGGTGTCAAGCAAGAACAGGGATGTCATGAAGCCAGTGAGAACTGCTTGCTTACACTAGGGTAGAATTTTGATCCAGATGTATTATGGGACGCATACAACCCATTTTTTCCAGAATGAGAACTAGATATTTTGTATTGACCCACCCCATCGTATTTATCTCAAGTTCAAGGTTGAGCTCCATCTCCTCTATGCCAGTTATATTTACTAGAGCAAGGTCATTTTCAAGTTACCTGTAATCCATATCCTCATAAATTATTACACTCCCATCCCATTAAAACCCTATTAATAAACTCTTAATGAATATAAAAAATAAAAATAACCAGCCTCCAGAGTCAGAGGAGGATTGATATCCTCTAGGTACACACCCTGAACTTTGGCTGTGTTTTGCTTCTCTGATGCTATCCATTGTTTAAGCAAGGGGAGGAAAAGTACTGCACAGTTCTTCCTCCTCATCTGCTAGAAATCATTAGCTGTAATTTCATTCATCAGCAAGAGTTTCACAAGTAATTCTCCCTTCTTCAGGAACACAGCAGGTAGCTTCCCACTTTGGCCACTGTTCTTAATGTGAGAAATAGGATTATTGTTTATTGTACATATGCATAGAGCTCACTATAAAAAACACCTGCCTTGGCTGTGGCCGTTAGACACAAACAGAATACATATATCAAATACTGAGTAATCGTTAAAAGGAAGGGTGATTCTCAAGACAGGCTGTTCAAGGGAGGCAGGGCCCATTTAAGAATATGCCAGTTCAGAAAAAATTCAAAAGTGTAATTACTTAGAATGCAAGCTCCAAAACTTGGACTATATATTTGTGCTTTGTTTGTACAGCACCTAGCAAAATGGGGTCCTGGTGGACCAGGACTGGGGCTTCTATGAGGCACTGCAATACACATAATAAAAATTACTTACTTAGGGTCTGAATGCTACAATAGAGATGTCTCCTCTTAAAACAGTATCATTACTGTTTTAATATGGTGACCTGAGGATTTTTAATGGTCTTACATATAGATTTTGTCTGTGGCATAGTGCTAGGGGAAGGAGAGTACGATAGTTCCATGAAGATAGGAAAAACTGGAGAATCCCAAATTTGGTTAAAACTGATTTGCTTTCTCCATCTATTTTGGAGACATTAACAGATGACCAGGAGAAAAAAAAATCTTTTTCTCTTTTCTATAATGGAAAGGGTATTGCAATATCTTTGCTTAATGCTTGAGAATCTTATATTGTAAGTCCCACATACTTTGTCTGATGGTACCCTATCTCATTTCTGCAAATCCCAAGCTCTCATTCCATTCTTACACTAGGTTGGAGATAACAAAACAATAGATGGATTGTTTGCAGAAAAGGCAGTCAGAAAGGCCAGGCCAACTATAGCATCCCTAATCTCTTGGTTAGAGGCGCAGGCAATTTTGATCTTATAGCTGGGCAATTTTTTCCCTCCATAAACTGTAAATTCTTTGTAAAATGTAGTTTCAGTAATCTTGAAGCTATTTTCAAGTATAACCAAGAGTAGCCAAATAATTTTGCCTGGAAAAAAAATATTTTCAGGACTAGACTCACAGAATTGCTGAAGAGGTGTTAGTAGCACTGCCCTTCACTAAACAGCATTCATCCAATATGTGGGAGATCCTTCCTCTGTCTAAGGGGATTTGAGCCCATGTTACTTTCCTGGGAGTTGAGATCTCTAAGCACCATGCTATAGGCTATATTTAGGATCAGTCTCTCTCCCACTGATGCTATTCTTTTAATAAAGGGACTATAACCCAGGTGTTCCACATGCCAGGTGAGTGCCCTACCTACTGGACTAGAAAGCTGCATTCTACATCTAGCTCAATTAACACTTAATACTGTGTGGGCCGGGAGCGACCCGAGCCCTTTTCCGTGCTGCACGCGGGCTGTGGCCAGCAGCCCGGGCACGCTGGATCGGAGAGGGAGGGCAACGAGCTGGAATTAGGCACAAACGCTTAGCGGTAGTTTTAAAGATTGTTTACTTACACCGAGATGGCAGTGGTGTAGGCTGGAAAACTTGCTTGAGTTGCGGTTACAGACAGGAAAGAAGAGAGGCGGGCAAGAGTTCTAAACTCGCGAACTCTAGCCCAATCCGGCTGAAGGCTCTGAACATGCGAGCCCGTTGTCTCAACCGAAGAAAGTACTCGTCCGAAAGAGCTCTGAATAAACTCACACGAAGTTTGCTAGGCTCCGTGGGTCCTTCTGCTCACTCATCCACACGAAGTTTGCTAGGCTTCGTGGGTCCGGTTCTTTTGCGCACAGGAAGGGATATTTCTAGGCTGCGATCGGCGACGGGGAGAGGCTAGAGGCTGATCAGACCTCTGTTGCCTGCTTGAAATGCGTTGGGTCCGTAAGGATCCGCAGCGCTCAGAGATCTTCACACAGCGTGAAGTCTCCTACTCCCGGTGTTCATGGAGTCCTCCAACTTGGGCGGAAACCACTCAAGCCTTTTATACAGCTAGCAAGCCAATCACTAGCCGCCATGTGTGAATAATTTAGAACTGGCCAATAATGGGGCTCAAATTAGCATACAAATGGCAGGAACTCTTTGCAACGAGCATTTCTGTGCTGCAACAAAGAAATGCACCCTGCAAAGAAAGCTTCAAATTGGCGCGAAATTCTCCCTTGCACCGGGGGTCTCTTTTGCAGCAGAAAACTCCACTGTGCAAAGAAGCTGTAATTTAGCAGGAACAATTTAGCAGTGCCAAAGCACACAAAAACAAAAATCACACCCTTTGGGTTGTGACAAATACAAAGAAAAACAGCCTCTCAAAAGAGAGGAAAAGAAAGAAAGAAACCAACTTTAGAATACCTTACAGACCAGTTATTACGACACTCAGCCAGATGTTAAGAAACTGGTTCAAATCTCTAGGCACAGTACATTTGAAGCAAGGTCTCTCATCTCCCAGCTGGCTGCCTTAATCAGCACACTTCGGGGTATTTTGAAGAGGGTCTCCCACAACTCCAGCTGAAGCTGCCCTCTTTTGTAGAAAATATTTAAATACTAATGACTTGCTAGCTTAGTGATTAGGACACTCAATTGACAGGTGAAACACTGGAGCTCTAGTCCTTTTATAACCCCCCCCCAAAAAAAAAAAAAAGTCAAGAAGTGAATTCAAGAACCACCCTCTGCCCGCAGAATGCCCTTGAGCATGGCAGTTGGAGCAATCCTGGGAGATGGGAGAGACCTTGCTTGGGATAGTCAATTGCCTTCTCACCCTGAGGAGGTTCAATCAGTCTCTCACATGCTGGTGAGTGCTTTACAACACCGGGCTATTGGACAAAAAGCTCCACTCATATCCCACGGCAGATGGCCATATTCTAATCTAGTTAGTTTTATGATTTGCCACTTGCCCATCATCAATAGACTGGTAGCTCAAATATATGAGCTGGATGAAAGACAGCTCCAAAATTAAAAGACTCTTTGTCTGGCCTGTCAGCTTCTACCACAAACATTAATATAGTTGCTTAAGCTTCTCCGCCTACATAGAAAAGCCACTTAAGAATAAGACTAGATTCTGAATGAAGTAACACACGGGAATGATCTCTGGAGGTACTCCTAAACTCATTGGAACAATAAATATAGTTAAAATTTCAAAAACATCTGAAGGCTTCACTTCGATTGAAAATGCTAGATGCTGCTAATAACTTTTAGAAAACAATTTTTTGGAACTGTCTATTCTGCAAAAGTTTCAATATTTTGATCTTCACCCCATTCAAAATAAAAACAAAGTACTGAAATATTAGCATGTCTCATGCAGGGAAATTCTTCTTTTTACTACCTTTGGTCAGCATAATTTCTATGGAAACTGTAGAATTTTGTTTAATATCTCTCCTTTCTCCCATCACTCCCCCAGTTACTACTGCCAGAAGAATAAAAGGCAAAAATGCTCATTGCATATGTCACAGGCGAAAAAGCAGCTTGGCAGTTCATATTAGGAACTGGGAGACCTTATAAACTTGTCATTGCTTTCATGAGTCTCTGATGATTTACCATTTACATTTTTAGCTGCATATTTCTGTTCAGGGAATAAAAAAATAGCTAGTCCTTGTGGCTTGTGCAGTCACTCAGTTTCCACTCAATCAGTTCAAAGTTCTCTAACACATCTCAGTCTTATTAGAATCCTGCACTTGTTTCATCTTAACTATGCAAGAAAGCACACAGCTTGGCACTGGTTCATACACAGTAACAAATCCCTTCCTCCCTCACAGGCTTGATTCATCATCACTTTCTCTCTCTGGAGAATCCACTGAGAGAGGACAGTTTTAAATTTGAAACAGAGAAGTGCAGAGATGCACTGAATCCATGCCCACTTTAAAGCTGCATACACTAGCTTCTGGTCACGTTGCAAAATTAGAATCATAGAATCATAGAAGTAGGGTCAGAAGGGACCTTGTAGATCTTCAAGTCCAACCCCCTGCTTGGGCAGGAAGAAAAATGGGCTCAAATGACCCCAGCCAGGTAGACATCAAGCCTCTTCTTAAAGACCCCCAGGGTAGGAGCCAGGTTTGTGGGTGGCTCACAACGTAAGTCCCTTACCCATTCCAGCAGACATGCCTCCATCCTAAGTCCTCCAGAGAAGAGAATTAGGTGAAAATCCTTAAACTGATCCCTTGAATACAGGGAGGGGAAAGCAAGAGTCTTAAGCAATGACAGGGGGGAAAAAAAGAAAGAAAAGAATCCCTTCATCATCCATTTAGACAACAATCAGACAGGAACCCAAAATACAGTGACTTGTATTGCACTCCTCTCTGTTTACCCGTGTGTTTTGCTTAACACCCATATGCTCTCCCTCTTAGCTCCCATATGTTTTCATAAATTGGGGGAATTTCATTTACTCCATTACAGGCAATTACAAGAGAAACATTTGAACACAGCAGAAAATAGAAGTTTTGGTTCAGTAAATCATGAGATGTCCATTTTTGCTTTTCAATAGGCTAGCCTTCAGCAGAAATGTAGAATAAATTACTGAAAACTGTAGGGCATTTCTTATCAAACTTATGGCAGCAAATGCTTCAGCACTGGTGCGCTACTTAAAAATAAATAAAGTTAACTTAATATGTAAAACTATAGCTAACTGATATTACATGCAAAGGGATAATGGTGTATCCCATTGCATATGATAGACCTTGTTAAGAACAGGACTCAGGAAACCATTTTCAAATCATAAATTTGTATTGAATAGACTAGCTTAGGGGCAATTTATTGTATATTCTTGTATGCCAGGAAATGGTGATCTTTACAATAACTTATCGTCTACACATATCTCATAAACTGTACTCCAGTCAAAATGCTGCAAAGATAAGGTGTGGTTACATTTCCTCTCTCATATTAAACACCCACCCCAAGCTGAAACCAGATACAAATAATGTTTGAAAGGAGACTATATGATTGATTACAAAGTGTGTTGGCAGGGGGAGGGAAAGAACTGTACCAGTACTGATGAGATCAGGGTTTATTCCTTAGCCCATTACTGATTTCCTATGAAATCTAAGGCCAAATATTTTTTTCTTTCTCTGTGATTTAGTAAAGAGTGGCCCTGTGACTGAGGAATCTTACTCAGCAATACCCATAAAGATCCTCAGAATCAAAAGAAAAAAAAGTGGCACGTAAGAGTACAAAATTTTATGATGCAAGCTGCATTTTAAAGTAACTTTACAGTTGTTGCCAAGAAATCTAATTACAGGAAAACCTCGTTAATTCAAAACACTGGGGAAATAAATGGGTTTGATAGAAACATACCCGTAGTAATGTGCATATATGCAAATTATAATGGGAACAGACTTAGTTCATCCAGGATTGATACATATTATCTGTTTGCAAACTGCTACAAGCTTCAGCACTGGTATTCCATAAAAACACTTTTAAGCAGCACTTTTGTACCTGCTATACATAGTGCAAACTATACAAGATAATAGTTCAAAGCCAAAGGGCTCAAGATTTACAACATAGTTCACTGGGATGGGCCCCAGCAGTCAACAGTATTTCAAGCCATGGTGACCCCACAGTACATATATGTACTCCAGACACCATCCACAAAAGATCCACATGATAATTAGCCCCCCATTCACAGCTGGAACAAGGTGTTGTCACGAGAACTGAGACCCTCCAAAAATGTATGTGCAGATGAGGTGTGGGGCTGTCTGGTCCAGCTCCTCCCCATGGAGGGCAGGGCAACACCAGTCATATGTGATGGGCTGAGAGAGGAAGTAACACAGCCTCTTATCTACATAGACATTTGATGATATTTATTAGACATTTAAGGATGGTGAAGAAATAGGAATCATTGGCAATGGAAAAAAAAAAAAAAAGGTGCTGCTCAGCTGTGGGAGTGAAGAGGAAGATACTCGAAAGGTGCTGCTCAGCTGTGGGAGGGAAGAGGAAGATACTATATGTCTTGGAAAAAAAAAAGAGTCGGTCCTGAGGGGGACAACACAATGCTCCCGGTCTTATTTGGATGGGCTGCACTAACCTACCCTTGTGGCAGGTTCCCACCACTATATTTCACTTGTGTGAGCCTTGGCCTTGTGCCAGGTGCTCTATAGGCATGTTCAGTGCAGGCTGCATTGAATCAACACCATAGAGATGGTTTCCATGAATGAGTGGATGCTGCTTCTGGCAGCAATATAATGATCAACAATATATTTAATGAGGTTTTCCTGGTTCAAGGGACCAGAAAATGGCTTCAAATTTCAAAATACATGTATTTTGAATTCCATTTCGTAAAGCATACAAAAACCTATTCTTTGAGATAGGGAGTGACAATAGCTTTGAAGTACCTGTAAACATCTGCTTAATTTAGTAATGTATGCCTTCCAACATAAAACAGCAATATGTATCCTTTTTTTTCCATTACAGGACACAGGTTGTCTTCTACTTTGCATCTGAACTCTGATCATAATGGGACTGCAAAGCACCTAACATTATAAAATGATAGGATTCTATCATTTTAGCAAGAGGAGAGGGATGATCCTGACTGATGTTTTAGCCTCTTGAAATCAAGGATAAAGTATGTAGAACCAGCTAGCAGCCATTCTATTTATGATGGTCACCGGTATTGTTAAATCTCTGATTTATCGATAACATTATGAAATTTAGTATGGAATAAGCTGCAAGGTTTTCAAAAAGACAATGAGTACTTCCCACAACATACATTTCTGTTTTTTCTTGCAAAAAGATGGTACCCATATTTTGTACATATGGCACTTTAATATTATCTAGATTGATTACCACAGCACAAAATAGATTGAAAAATGTTCCATCTAGATATTTAGACTGATTATCACTAAAATATTCAAGTATTCTGAAGCCTCACAACATATTTACACCTTTTCAGAAACAAAACAACGAAATCCTGAAACAATGAAACCTCGAAAAAAGAAACTCAGACTTTACAGTACATTGCAAAATATATTACATTTTTCTAGTGGCCCCAGGACTTACTTTTAGATCTAACAGGAATTAGAGGAAATTATCTGAGTGAATCAATTGCATAAGTGAACGACCATCTATAATCATTAAACATTCTTTGACAATACTTCCTCTGTGCACAGTCTATTTTCTATTGACAAACAGATTTAGAATTCTTAAAAGATATAGGAACCCTTACTCCTTTTTGTTCGAGAAGACAACTTACAAACAGGAATATACTAGTATTATACACATGATTAAAAAGATAAATATATATACACATAGGTGCAGTGGCACAAAGACAAGATTTACTACAGTCATTTGTATATTTTTTCATGCACATAACCAGAGATAAGAAAACCATTTTTCATCCTGTGTAATCCAATTCCAATCTGATCAAATGCTTCATTATTGTTCCATTGGCTGGCAAAGGGGCTGTCATATTTCTCAGTGGTACATGTGGTAGGCATCTGCATGCAGCATTAATTAAAATATATTTCTCTACAAATGACATGCCAAGGTCTTGGCAACGTAATAGTACTAAAGTGAGTGCATCGCTGTCTTCCAATTGAATTCATGTAATGCTGAAATAATTTCCATTATCACTGGTGGTCAAGAGACAATGAATGTTATCGAACATTTTAGTTAAGGTCTGTGTGGATGGTATTACAAAAAGAAAAATATTGGTTACCCTATATGACCCTGAATCCATTTTATGGAATTAATTATCTGATCTTCATTGAAAAATTTATATTTATATCCATGCTAAAAAATAATCAGTTGTAAAACAAAGGCAAGAGAAAAGAAGCTTGAAAGTTGTAATCCAAGGCCCAAATCACTTTTGAGAGTTGCCCTGTATCCATACTCACCTACAATGGCACTTTTGACAGTCAAGGAACATAGTCAAGAAATAGAGTGGGACTTTTTTCCTCAGGGGCATGCTGTTCCAGATGACTAGCTGGTGGGGTAAAGTCTCTGTAGTCCTGCACATGTAAAATAAGGGTGTCTCAGCTAGGGAAGGAGACAGGTGGAAAGAAGTTGACCTCATATGGGTTCCTCCATCTCCACATATAGGTTCCATTGTTTCAGGGGGAAGGAAGATGAGGGAAGGATGGGTTCACTGATGTTCTTGGCAGCACTTGGCTTCTAGCAAAGATCTGTACTACAGCAAATCCTGGCATTCCTGTATATTCTTATTTCCTGTGTAGGAATTTAATTTCAGTTTTATTTCTGGCAAGGCAATCATTTAATGGGTTTATCTTGCTGGTCGATTTCAAGGTGCACAGGAACAATAATGTTCATAAGAAATTTTGACTCTGGGTACTAGACTGCAAAGAAGCATACCTGTAGTTAGGATTTACTACATGAAAAGAAACTGTAAGAGTGTCATATGGCAAGTGGGTGAATCACAGGGACAGCTAGGGAGGAAACAGTGTTTTATGTGACTGCCTTTGCGCGTGAAGGTAGAGAGATGTAAAAAGCCAATCAGGATATTACTAAATTGTCAGGAAAAGGAAATACTGTATCCTGCAAAACTGGCTATTTTTATTGGGCAGAACTAGAGAAAGCCAAGTGCCAGATTTACCCCCCGATTTCCCAGTCAACAGAGCAGTAGAATTCCCAGCTATGGTAAAGCTTAAATATTAGCACTGTTCAGGGGGGACTGGCTATGGCTCAGGTGTATACCCCAAAGCACTAAGGGGATGTGATTCACCAATTGGAAGTCTAGCTGGGTCCCTACATAGATAATGAACACACAATAGGTAGAGACATATACTGTTCATTTTCAAAGCAGTAGTAATATGTCCACTGACCGCAGGCTGCAACTATGAGACTTGAGACAAACTGCCCTTCGCCAACTGGATGCCACCTCTGACTTGTATGAGAATGGCAACGTTTCCCTTACCATAGCCACTCACACCTCAACAAGGGCATGATTTCATCCAAAATGTTTCAGAAGACAGGATAGAAAGCATCCTGTTTGAGTCATAAAAGCAATAAAGTAAGAGCCCCTTACGTTAACTGAAAAGATTCATCACGTACAGGTAGAAGGTACAACATGGTGGCACCTTAGAGACTAACTGGTTTAGAGAAGCATGAACTTTCATAGGCAACAAGTTGGTCAGACTAACATAGGTATCCACTTCTTTCCCATTACATACAGTAGATCATAAGATAGGTGGTTTTCAGTACAAGTTCTAATATAAATAATACTTACAAAAATGGAGTAGAGACTCAGAAAGCCATTTGCCATGGAAGCGTGTAGTTATGGGAATTAAAAATCTCTGTACTCCAAGGAATTTAATCTATAAATACACACATCAAAGAAAGGACATATCACAGCACAAAATTTGATCACAAAACAAAGCAAGGTCATGTTTCAGGAGTGGAGGAGCTAAGAAGTATTACAGAACCCATGTGCAATTCAACAGATCTGCAACTCCCACAGACAGATAAATGCAAAAGAATGCCACTAGGAGTTGAACCCTGTAGAAACACCTTCCAGGAGCAAGCTGATAGCTGGTCAAACACTGTAATGAAAAACTAACAACAATGGAATAACCCAAAGCACCTAATCTGGAGATAATCTCCCTTATGGACCTGAAACACTGAGGTGTTCCCTCTGCTACAGCTCTGTCCACCCCAACACATTTTGATTACTTTTGGCCTTATGAGGCACAGCACCAACTTGAACTTCAGCCAGTTTCCAAAAATGTCAGTCATTTTCTCAGTTGCTGCTTTTGCTCCTGCCAATTTCTGTGAAGTTATTCTTACATTTTTCCTTTATTAAAAAAAAGAAAAAAGTTTTTTCCCTCTGTTGATGAATAAAAGAATGCATAAAAATACAAAACAAACAGGAAAAACTAGCTATGTGGAGGAAAACCAAAATGGACTAGACACGTGTTGGGAGAGGGAGAGAAAGATGCTTCTCTCTCTACTCTGTCTGACCTTCCTTTCCCTGGAACTTCCCACTGTTGTTATTCCCAAAGGATCACCACTGTTGGTAGTTGCTGTTGCTGGCACTGAAACTAGTTGCTGTCATTTAAATCAGTGTATCCTCTAACTCAGCTTAGAGGTGTAGACCAAATGGCAAAATGCCAGGTGGCACCCAGTTTGTGCCACTGTTCCCATTTCAGTATTTTCTCTCCCCCTCTCACAAGCTGTCCCACATTTCTTATGTTTTGTCATCACCCTTTTTTCCTCAGTGCTTCTTGCTAATACCCTTCTGATATCCTAGTACAGCATTCTGCTTGCTTTTCACCCTGTGAACGGAGTTCCATGACAGAAGAATTTCCTTTCCTGACAGCAGCACATTACTTCTCTGTCCTCTCACATGAGGGAGCCAAGTATTTCTCTCTAAATTATTTTATTTAGGTTTCCCAGGTTTGGGGCCTTTAGGAGGAGAAGAAAGCTTGCACGCTGCATCTCTTCTAGCCCCTATTTTAACAAGAAGGAATAAGGACGTGACAGTCCCTCTCCCTTTTGCTATCACATCATGGGGAAAGGAGAGAAAGGAACAGGAAGATGCTCTTCATTTTTTTAACTTCTATGTATTCTAACGTGGTGAGAGGATCAAAGACTCTTCATTCATCGACACAACCATAATAACCTCAACCTCCGCCACAAACAGACCTGAAAGTATGAAAATGACAGGGTTAAACTGAAGATTAAGTTCAAATCCCCCTTCCCCTGCTCCCTCCCAGTAGTCTCTGTTCCTTGTACCTGCAGGTGAGACAAGCTGCTAATCAATGCAAAAGTGATAATATAGGTGTATTAAGGTCCCAAAATCTAGGAAAACTTCCTTTATCAAGCCACAGGAACTTGAGCATATAGTTAATGCCACCATCTAGATCCTTGTCCATAGATCTCAAAGCAAGTACGCCTTCCATAGGGAAACTGAGGCACAGATCAGTAAAATGACTTGCCTGAGATCACACAACTGATTGTGCTTTTCTCAACAGAAATAGACCTAAGCATAAGATTAAGTGGTTTTCTGAATTAGGCCCTATAGCAAGGGTAGAATCATGCAACATAGTGGCTGGCAAGACAAAGAGGAGCAGGCAGGTCAGCTGTAGTCTAAAAGTCTTTTCCCACTTGTATATGCCCAATTACAGACTTCGTATATATGTACACATTGTCATGAACAAATGGTCAAGGAAATCCAGAAAGAGTGACAGCATCTTTAATATTTCTATTGCTTTTAGAATACTCTCTCTCAAAACTCAAACTCCGGTTTGTACACTATCTTGTACTACTTTATGTTTGGATGAGTAGGAAAGCATTCTAGGTGTTGGGAAGTCCACCTGTGGCATTCAAATATACAAACATCTGCACCTGGGACAGAGAGGAAACTGTATGTTATGCTTCTTTAGTCTCCAAAATAAACATCTGCTGAGTCTCAAGCAGTTTATTGTGCAAGTTCAAAAGCAGGAGAGCCCTACAGCTGTCTACCTCTATTCTCTGCAGCTGGGGCTAGGAAGGGAAATAAATAAGAACTACAATTCAGGATACATGTAGAGGTTCTCCTGTGGGGAAACCCCCCCCCAAATTGTAATATATGTAAACAACAAAACAACTAGAGTACAGCACAGCGATGTTTTGTTTCTTTGTTATTTTTTCCTTTAAATTGTGAGACAAGCTTCTAACCTGACATGGCAAAATTTCAGCTAATCTACATTTGTGAAGAGATATCAGTTGTGAATGTCTGTCTCTAGTCTTTTGAAGATTCTAGGAATGAAGATGCAAACATTTTGTATATTCCTGGTTGCAAGCCTAAAATTGTTGTCACAGTGCTGATAGTCCAGGAAATATGAGAGGCAAAGGTTCTGTGGGAAAAGACCTGAAGTGCAGCACCTGCCCAAAAGCTTGTCAAACTTCTCTCCCAATTACATGGTTGGTCCAATAAGAGATACCCTAAAATTCTCTAACCTCTCCAGTCTAAAATCCTAGCTCCTGACTTACTATTGCTTTTAAATGGGAAGATTTTTTTAAACTGTTATTATTAATACTCTCTAGCCTCTATTTTTTTCTATTTGTAACCACGCTTACAAACCAGGCAATTCATGCAGCCCCATACAGCAATAACTGTTCATGTGCCCACACTTAAACTGAGGACTGACTTTGTTGCAGGTGCTCTATGCAGAGGTGTCAAACTTATTTTGGGAGGGTTACATTTCCTCCTTTTCAAGTGCCCATGCACTGCACCTTGGCTCTCATGTAGGCAGCCCCAGCAATGTCACATGCAAAAGCTGGGAGGAACAGCTGCCAGCTGCTCCCTGCCTGCTTCTCCTACCCAAGTTCCCAGTGTCAGAAGCTTTGCTGCACAGCTCCCTCCACTGCTGGGCACCAGAAGTCAAATGCAGGGAGTGGTGGTGTCCTCTACCAGCTTCTATTTGCCTCTTCTGCCACTCAGCCAAGTGGCCGGGGTGGGCAAAAAGAAGCTGCTGCTGGCAGGGAACTGGGATCAGGGAGGTTCTTCCTGGGGTAGCAAGGCAAAGCCCCTACTCACTCCTCACATGGGAGTCCCAGGCATGCATAGCAGGTGGGGGCTTTGCCCCACTACTCCATCCTCTCCACACCATGACACTGGAAGCCCAGCAGAGAGAAATGCTGCCAGCCTCCTGTCTGCTTTTCACACTGGAGTCCCAGAAGTGAGAGGTGGGAAGGGAGTTGATCTGCTGCTCCTTCTGCTCTGGTCCCTGAAGCCAGCCGCAGAGCAGAGGAGCAGCTGCTCTGTGCAGGGTGGGCTCTGGGAGGAGTGGGGAGCAGCAAAACACAGCTTCTAGCCCCTTTTTCAAGCTAGGCACTGCCAGGCTTGAGGACTCTGAAGAGTGTAGTAAGAAGTACCATGAGTACAGTGGAGGCGGCTCAGACTCAGAGTACTTTCCCTGCTGTTCCACTCTCTGAGATTGGGAAGAGTGGAGCAGGCACTGTTTGCTCCCCTTGCCCAAATGGGGACTGCCCTGGGCTCTGGTCAGTGGCAGGGCTTCCCACAGCAACAACCAGTGGCCCAGTGAGAGCCAAGCACCAACAACTCCTGCAGCTCCATGGGCAACCACAGTGCCCAGCACATCGGTGCTCGCCGTGGTGGTAGGGCTTCCTGTAGCGGCAGCTAGGTCCCTGGCTTTTGATGGGAGGCAGGCAGCTCCAGTAGCATTGTGGTCAGAAGCTCCACTGCTGCAGCCAACTCTGCTGCCGGGTCTTTTGTCCTGGCTCTGGCCATGGTGGCACAGCATCTGCCCTCAGAGTTACTTGGTGCTCTCTTGAGGCTGCTGCCAGCTGCCGCAGGAAGCCCCACCACAGCAGGCAGAGCCAGGAGAAAAGTCTGTGGACCAGATGACACAGGTCAACAGGTCAGTCTGGTCCACAGGGTGCATGTTTGACACCCCTGCTCTGTGGTAACAGTCCTGCTGCCTGTTTTCTCCATGGCAACAGCTAACACAAGACCCTTAAATCCTGAGACAAAAGTAAGTTGCTCCAGTTTGGATTCCACTTACTAGAAGGTAACTGTGGGCCATGGGAGAGGTGCTGCACAGCTAGTGGGGCAGGGGTACGCAAACTATGGCCCATGGGCCAGATCCAACCCACAAGGCCATTCTATCTGGCCCGCGGGGCCCCTAAAAGATTTAGAAAATTAATATTCATTTGCCCTTGGTTCCTGTCAAAAATGACAGGAGCTGAGGGCAGTAGGACCCAGGGGAAGCCCAGCGGGCTCCCACAACAGCAGGGCCCGCCCAGCCCCGCCCCCCCAGCCAAAAGCCCCAGCC
>NW_005842814.1:261529-289428 GCF_000455745.1 Alligator sinensis | reverse complement strand
CCCCCGGCCACAGGGCAGGCGAGAGGCTGCTTTTCAGCCCCCCTGTGCTCAGCACCACTTTGTAACCTAGCCCCACTGCCAGCCTGGGCCCCATGCGGTTCCGGGCTCGCTTGTCGGGGCTGCGCGTGGCAACAGCAGCTGCGGCCCCCTGCTTGCCGCGCCGGGCAGTGTTTGCCACCTCCACCTCTGGGCTGCCCAGTGCGCGCTTCGGGTGGGCAGCAGCAGCAAACACTGCCTGGCGTGGCACACAGGCAGGCCACAGCTGCTGCCACCACGTGCAGCCCCAACAGGCAAGCGCGGAGCCAGCGCAGAGTCCAGGCTCGCAGGAGGGGCGGGTTACAAGCTGGTGCTGAGCATGGGGAAAAGCGGCCCCTCACTCACCCTATGGCCAGTGCACCATGCTGTAGCCGCTTGCATCCCGTGTGGGGCTGCCTGTGCCAGCTCAGGACAGCCCCGCATGGGCTGTGAGTGATTGCAGCAGGTAGCGTCGGCCATGGGGGGGGGAAGGGGCCAGGGGTCACTTTTCCCCATGTTTAGCACCAGCTTCTTCCCTGCTGGCGAGCAGGGGGGTGGGGCTGTGCACTGCCCCCCGCCTGTACTGCAGGGCTGGGGGGCACTGGGAGTGAGTGGGTGGGGAGCCAGTGGGAGCATGGGGCCTGCACTGGTGTCCCAGGGCCAGTACCAGCGGGGCCCAGAGCAGGGTGGCAGGAGCGCAGGGTCCCAGCTGGTAGGGGCTCTATGGAGCTGGGCCAGCTCCCCACTCTCCCTGCTGGTGCAGCCTGTGCCCCGCTTTGGGCCCCACTGGTGCTGCCCCTGGGACATTGGATCAATGTCGCAATGTCTTGGGATCAAAGACATCGGGACGTTGGTCCCAAGATGATGACCAGGGGGTGGGGCACCTGTCAAGGGGTGGGGTTACCCATGCAATCCTTGACAGCTTGCCAAAACTGGGTAAGCAGCCTTCCGCCCGAAATAATTGCCTGCCCCTGTACTAGAGCCATGGCTGGGGCCCTATCCCTTGCTGATTGCTGACATGTGTAGCTCTGATCAAGGGAGTAGGATTCTTATCACGGTTCTAAGTTGGAAAGAGCTTTTGAAACTGGCATTGTGGGGTTAGAGATTTCCATACCAAATATGTTCAGTTTACAAGTAAAGATACTTTCCTAATGGCTAGCTATGGGTTCTGAGAAGGAAGCAGCATTTAACTCAATCATTCCCATTTACATATAAAACTTCTTTGGACCAAATTACACTACATTACATTTTGCAATCTCGTCACTTGTCAACTAGCCCCTCAGTGACCTGCAATGCCTTGAGTTTTTAAAAAAAATAAATATAATCAGCTATAACAACTTGGTAAGTAAATCTGTTAGTAATGCAGATTTGGAAGTGAATCCACAGGTCACACATGCATAGCTATTTTGGTTGTTTGTAAAACAAGGAGTAAAAGCTTTTGTGTCATGAAAATGAGCTGACATGACAGAATGCAAACAGGGATGAGATAAGTACGGAAGTGCCATTTTAGATAGCTGTTTTTCAAAGCAACTAAATCTTTAAAGGACAGTCATTTTCCAGATCCCTCTACACTGGAACTCTGTGCGATAAGGAACTAGAGATGGCTGAATATTATAAGGGAACAGTTTTCTGATAGAAAATTCTAATCCAACAACTGAAATTATATAGAAAACTTTTTGATGTTGTCAGCATTTTTGTGGGAGATCCTCAAATATTTCAATATAGAAGTTGTTCACTGTTATTGTTTTGACTTTTTAGAGCCTTAACATTTTCAGGATTTTTGTTTTCTGAAAGATTCTAACCTTTTCCTTAATTGGAACAAAACTAAAGCTTCAAAACCTCAGCTTTCTGTGGGACAGGAAAGCAGTTCTTTACCAGTTCTTTGAGATGTCTTGTCCACATGCACATTTCATTCTGGTGGGTGTACATGTGGCTCAAGCACCTTAGCTTGACACATTAACCCTAACAGTACCTATATTATACAGAAGCATGTGGCCTCTCCTTAACCCCTAGTGAAGGGAGTTCAAAGTGTAGACCATGCTATTTCCTGCTCAGTTTCCTCTAAACCACAGAATCACAGACTGTCAAGGACTTGAAGGAAGAGGTGATGGTAGACAGAATGTAGAATGTGCACGTAAGTTACACAGTCCAAAGATCTCCAATGATCAGAAAGTAATTTCCTCTTCTCCCTTAGAATGCTTGTCTAAGTGCACATCCATTGTGCAAGACTCAAAAGCAGTGTTCTGTCCATCTTTAGGCAGGTCTCCAAGTCCTACATGGATAACTAATGCCAGGTCTATTCTGAAAGCTCTACAATGTCATTTGTCTTAGTATGTGCATATGCTTCTTAAAGTGGCCATCTTAAAAAGATGCCAGGTATAGAGACATTTCTTAGGGAAGCCAATGACATTTGTGGAATGTCTGACATGCCAAGGTAGGTTCCTGTTGGCAGTCTCAAACACAAACAGTTTGATACCCAGTTTAATGGTTTCTGAGACAACATCATTTTGCCTTTGGATCAGCCAAGGAAATGAGCAGCAGGGATTTTCTGAAATGTGTAGCTCTATGCAAGTGGAAAAAAGAAAAAAGAAAAAGACAAGACAAGGTTCTTTTCATGTACACAGTGATGCCACCACTTGGGGAGAGTGATGCTTTAAGAAAAAAAAAGTGTCAAGTGAATTTGTTGGCTGAGATTGAGTTCCGAGATCTGAATCTTAGTGCAAAGCTACAAGGAGACCTTGTCTAGGTATGCAATATTTTAGCTTATCAGCACTTGGATCTCACCCACCGTTTTTTACTGAGATGGAGAATATGAAAAAAAAACCCCAGTCACAGATAAGCTAGATAGGTCTGGCTAGTAGAGTCTTGCCCGCTATGTATAAGAATGTATAACTACTGATAGCCAACCAGCATCCAGGCTGTGAGATGCAGCATATGTAGACCTAGGTATTGCCCTCCTATGCAGAGTGTGCAGGTGTGGGAGCAGCAAGGCGGCCTCTTAGCTGACATCTGAAGGAACTCTTGGAACAAGAAGGATGACTTGAGCCAGCATAATCAGACAGACAGGAGAGTCCTGCCTGGCACCTTATGCAGCACCCATGAAATCAGAGATATAGGCAAGGGGGAGATCTAAGCGTTTTCCTGACCATAGGATGAATTAACTGAGCTAGGGCTGAGGTCCCCCAACACCGCAGAACAAAGAGTCAAAGCTTTGTTATTGTCTAAAGTAAACAGGGAAATCTCTGAGTACTTAAAGAACAGAGGCTTTAATTTCTCACTCATTGCAGGAAGATGCAGGTGTTTGCTCATGTAAGCTGAAGACCCAAGAGGTACATTGCCTGGTGGAGGCAAGGCTGAGGATGCCTTAGGTATCTATTTCCTGAGCATCACTGGGACATTTTCAACAGAAATGAGAATTAATGTTGGGATCCTAGCACTAAGATGTTGCTGAGCTTCATAGGACTATGAATCTTAAAATCAGAGGAAGGAGGAGATGGTTAAGAAGGTCTTCTGGGGGAATGTTAGGAAGGGTTGGATCTGCACTCAGAGAACATTGCAGGTGCAGAGTAGGAAGATGGTCTCAACAAGAAAGTGGTACCTCTGGAAGATCTGTCCCCTACAGAGTTTTAGCATCAGTCTAAACCCATAGACCTATTTAAAATGTATACCTGGAATCTGTCATTTCTAATCCAGAATGTGAAAGATTTACAGGTGGAGAACTCGCTGGGAATATAGGTCTTCCTTATACAAAGAGGAACTTAGCATCTCTCTCAGAAGAAAGCATAGTCTGTCACAAGATGGAAACAGCTTTAGTCCTGGAGGCTGGAGAAGAGCCAAAAAAATTAAAAACAAGCAAACCAAGAGAGCGAGAGCATATCTTGGTCGATGCAAGGAAGAAAATGGAGCCTTGGATGGCTAGAAGCACCGTGCATTGTGGACTACGGAAGCCTTAGGCCTCAGTAAGGACAGACACCAAAACAATAAAAGGTAGCAAAAATTATTAAAAGGGAAAAAAAGAATATTTCCAAAAGCTAGGTATACAAGGAATAAAATTAAAACAAAAACAAAAATCTTTTTTAAATGACTGCAGGCCAAGAGCAGTCTAGACCATAGTCTGGCAACCTTCGTAAGCCATGGGCTGGAACAATTCAGCTCCAGTCCAGTGTAGAATGGGTCACTTCAGTATCACATTAGCAGCTGGGAAGGGTTTGCCTGTGCCTGTATCTGTGTCCACGTTGCTGCCACTTCTCCCAGATCCTTGTTTCTTCACAAAGTCCTGAGCACAGCTTCCAGCTAGAGGGGAGCTATGCTGCAGCTGGAAACTGCACTCATGCCACTGCCATTTCTCCCCACCCCTGCCACCCTGAAGCTGCTGCGCAAGAACATCTTCCAGCTGGTGGGGAACTGAACCAACAATGGGCAGCTAGAAGCTATGTTCCCACTGCATCTGCTTCTCTTCCCCTACCTCCACCTCCCAGCTGTAGTGCAGGTGCAGCAGGAACCTGCCCAACCCTGGCTGGGTTCCCCACCAGCTGGAAGCTGCGCCTTCCTTGCAACCACAGAGTGAGGGTGGGGGGTAGGCAGCAAGGAAAAGTGGTAGCAATGTGGGCACAGCTTCCAGGTGCCTGGCCCTGTGCAGCTCCTTGTTGCTCAGTGGCACCTAATTTCAAAAACTAATTTATATTGTCCAGTGCTCACCTACTTGCACTGTGCTTATCTCCTCATACCACCCTTCAAAGGGTCTGGCAGTACCCTGGGATGCCGTGGCACACTGGTTAACTATCACTGTTCTAGAGAGACTGCAGAAGTCACATCTCAAGCCAAGGTGGCTGGTCAAGAGGAACTAAGGAGCAGGAAGCATAAATCATGCTTTAAGCCCTCAAGGGCAGACAGAGCATGTACATGCTTTATATACTACAGTGGCAGCCATGTGAACTTGGAGTCTTTTTGCAGCACATGAGCATCCACAGTGCAGTACATGGGGCCACAGTGAGAATGTACAAGTGGATGCGCTTGTAGAGTAATTTTGGAAATCAACCAGATGGACGTGGAACCTGCCCAGAACACTGGGCAGCTGCATCTTCTGGTCTTCTTGCAAAATAATTTGAGTGCTTTAATGCTTACAGACGGGGCTGTGGATGGACATGAGAGAAACTTCTGAGACATTGGGCTTCTTTAAGATTGGATTGGAGCCTTGCCCAAATTCTATTACAGCAACACAAAGCCAGATGATCTCTAAAAACTTCAGAGTTGCTCCAGCTACAGTTGTGTAACCAAGATCAAAATCTGTCCCCAAAGTGAGGTTTGCATACTATCATCTTGAGATGCAAGGATTTAATTCTCTATACATCATATGCTTTAATTGATGCCTGTGCAGAGCAAGCCAGGGCAATACTAAAGTCTATTTCAGGGGTGGGCAAAGTTTGGCCCACGGGCCAGATCCGCCCAGCAGTGGACTCCATTTCCCAGCAGCCCCTGCCCGCATGGCTAGGGCCAGTTTTCATGGAGACCCCAGCAGCAGCCATGCTGTGATAGCGCAGGGTCAGGGTTTCTGTGGAAACCAGCCCCAGCCACATGGGCAGGGGCTGCTGGGAAATAGAACCCAACCACCAGCTGGATCCACCATTTTGCTTGCTCCAATCTAGTTGAAAGGGAGAAAGGACAGGTTAACTCTGCAACTTTTTCAGCAAGGATGTTAATTTGGATTTTCATAAGTATGTAATGCTGATGTATAACTATGACACTTTTCTCCAAACAGTCTATCACTCTTTTTCAAGATCAGGGGTTTCTCCCAAATGTGTCCTCAGTCATACTCCCTTCCCAACACTATTATGCAGTTTATCGACTGACTGAAACATTCCACCCCCAAAACAGCAGTTTCAGTGGTGCCTTCACCTGTTCATATGCAGTGAAGTTCTTGGATCTGGCAGTTAGCAGATTGCAGCAGTTTTTTTTAAACACTACTTAGTAGAAAGTGCTAAGGAAAATGCTTCAGATTAAGAGTTTGCACCATTACTGTCGGGTGCTTAAGTTTCTGTTAGGTCAGGCAACTGCTACAGGGCTGGCCTGGAAATAAACCTCAGGAAGGGGGAACACTCGCATTCTCTTGCCTTCTTAGTTTTCCTTTCTTCCTCCATCCCTTGCAGTTTTATTTTAATTAAATCACTCAAATGAAGTTCTCTAAGAGGCTTTTCACCATTACAAAGTTTAGATTTTTAAAAAATTTAAATCTAAGTTACCATGGTTTTTTCCCTTTTGGTAACTGATGTTACCAATTGATGTTATGAAGACAGCAAAATCACTCAAACCTGATCCCTTTGTACTAGTCCAAACTTTATAGGTGCCAGGTGCTCAGAGACAATTGTATGATTGTGATTGTAGTGTTATCTTTTTCCTCTGGGAAAAAAGATCTATGGAAGGCAAACAAATAATGAAACTTGCCTCCCATTCTCAATTTAGAGCATTTGTGCACTTTGTGACATATATTCCCAGAGAAGTCTACCTCAACTTCAGCAAAATGCTAAGGAATTCTCAGGGTTTAGGGCTGCAGTTTTCACTGAAAGACAGACTGCTCCTATTTGTGGAATGCAGGAATAATTAATAAGCTGTTTCTACTCAAGGCAAAAACAACTTCTAATAATATTTATTACTTTGTAAATCAAGAAAAATAGAAACTAGTGTTTCAGACCTGTGCCCATCTGGAGTGTGATTTTTGTTACAGCATAACTTATGTTTTAAAATAAAACATTAACAAAATTAATATTAACTGACATCTATTTTTATGCCACTGCTATTTCAAATAAATCTTAGTTTTCTTTTTAAATACTGTGTTTAAACTGAAGAGAAATACAACCTTAGTTCACTGAAAAGCTTTAATAAAACTAACAAGGTATTAAAATACTATAGTACCTAGAAACCATTAAATATTCATATGTACTTATGTATTGTACCTAGAAGCAACAATTGCAGCCCCAGTCTACAGTAAAATTGCATTTTTCCAGTCATGTGAAAATAATGTATAACTGTTGTTATGATAACAGGTCTAATCATTTCCTTAGGCTATCTCCATTCTCCGTATGTTGGCTGTGCATAATTCATAGGTGATGCCATATGCTGTCTGAAGCAAATGTCCCAGTAAGTGTTCATGGTGACACTTGAAGGCATATCTTCATAAATTACATTATGATATATTTAACATTTAAAAACAAATTGGCAAAACCATCCCAATAACATAATTGGCTTAAAGATTGTATTTAGTGGTTGGCTGAACTTTTAAGTATGATTAACCCACTAAATTACATCAGTTGCTCAGGGTACTAACAGAACATAGGCTTATTTTATTGACGTACATTTTGAGGAGGTAAAAATCAACATTTACTGAAACCCAGGACTCAGCGCAATATATCCTCATGCACATGAGCAGCCCTCCTCCCCCTGCCCCAGCTTCACTGGGATTTCTCACAAAAATAGTGTTATTTGCTTGAATTAAATGGTTTCAGGATCAGACTGTATATCTGAAGCATCCCTGCAATGTCAGGAAAAAATAAAAAGTTGTGCTTCCTGTTTCCTGGTAGACCTCAACCTCAGTGCCCTCTGTATAGTGACATCCACTTTCTCCCCTACCCCCCACCATGACTTCACAGAAGGATTGCTAATTTTTTTAAGTGAGTAAAGTTAAAAAGATAAGCAGCTGTGTAGCAAAGACAAAAGTATTGGCCAAAACAACAGGATGACAAATAACATGATCTCTAGAGAGATTGGTATTGTTCGAAGAGAGGAAGCAAATGAGGAACAATATAGAGGAGGAAAAAATATCAAAGGAAAAAGGATGCAAGGAAATGTTCCGTTTCTAGTAAAGTCTGAAGTGAAGATTTTTAAAAGCTAAACAGGAACTTTATTAGGACACAGGGGGGCTGCATAAGAAAAAAATAGGAAGACAGAATATAATATTGTACAAGGGTGTTTCAGAACCCAATAGCAATTTTGAAATAAAACCCATGTTGTGCGCTATGGTCCTTTAGTGGACCACATCACTTCTCCATATAGCTGTGGGTGTGTTCAACAACGCTGCCAGTGTTCCCTGCTGTTGTGTAGTTTCTCCACTGTCGTGTACATACAGAGTGGGCAACCATTTTGCCATTTCTGTAACATCTTTGTATACAAGGGCTACTTTTAAAACTGTTTCTTAAATATCAGCTTGATTGTGTTAGCAAAATTCAAATGTTGGTTTATGGCTACAGTATATATTCAGAAACCCAGGAAGAGGTATGAAATTGAACTCAGAAACAACGTACATGTTCTAAGCCAGTTCTTTTTTCTCATTTACAGAGCAGGAGTGTCATTAAAAACCTCCAGCAGTTATTAAAAAAAGATTTAATGTATAACATGCATTTCTTATGATGGGGATTTTGGAAACTGAATTAAAAATAACGTTATATTTATGCAACTGAGTCAAGCACACTACAAAGTTAAAGCTTTGATTCTGCAAAAAGTTTTACACATTAAATATTAAGTAATTTAACAGTCACATTGAAGTGGATGGGATAAGACCTTCTGGGCTAAGTACAGACATCTGGGGAGACATCTGCCCAGTTTAAAATGTAGCTCCCCCTGGTGCCAAACTTACATTTACAGACTTTGTCTCAGTGACCAGCAATCAGTCTCAACCTGTAACTGTACAGAAGTCCCATGCACAAACTGGTCTAAAAATTACAGAACCTTGTGCAGCCCTGGGGCTGGGAAACCCAGCTGATGGCCCCAGCCCTGGGGCTACTCTTTTCACTCTCTCCTCCTCCCATAACTGGTCAAATTTTTGCCCCCCAACCAGCCAGCCCCCTCAACCCCTAACCCACAAGCTGCTTGGGGTGCAACTGCTTTTATCAGCATTTGCTGCTGTCAGAGCCAAGCAAGTAAGTCCCAGACCGGGGAGGGGCAGGAGGGATAGGGTGAAGGTTTGCTGGGGAGGGACCCCCACCCTACCCATGGGTTGTGCCTGCCCCCCCACCTCACTCATGGGTTGAGCCTGCCCCCATCCCCTGGTGGATCCCTGATCCCTTCCAGCCTGCTGGACCCTCAACCCCCTGCTAGCCATCCCCATTCTGACTTATCTGAGATAAGGCAGCCATTCTGAATTGATTTTACCTCTTCCCATCGTCTGCAAATGTCTGTAGTTAGCCCTGGAGAAGCACTTATATAAGCTTGTCTGATCCGGGCCTTAGTCAGTGATTCTCAGTCAGGGTGCCACAATATTCTGGGATGCCTTGAGATCCTTTCAGGGTGCCATGCTATGTTACCACGGTTAGGTGAATATCAGATTCACAACACAAACCCAGCCATTTCAAATAGGAATCCGCAGTTGTAAAAACATTCTGACCCGTTATAGGCTTGCTGAGTTCTTTGCAACAGAAGAATTGCTCTATTTTTTTTTTTTTTTGACTACAGAAAAAATAGAGTGAAAACTAAAAACTGGCATTTTCTGAGGGGTGTATTCAGTCTAATGAGGGGTGCCTTGTCTCTGACAAAGTTGAGTCACTGATCAAAAAGCCTAACCCACAAAGCACTGGTAATGATGCATGGGATATAAAAAGAACAAAAAAAATCAGACATCCAATTGCCCTAAGCACCATTATGTTTTTCTGTTTGTTTTCACAAATGTCACATATACAGACACAAAGAATAACTGAGGCAATAATATTTTCTTTCCTAGAAAGTTTGCCTGTGGCAGGAGGGGACCTTAGGATTTGGTCAATTTTAGATAGATCATATAGCTCTCCCATGATGTTCATGCAGGCAGATATTTATACCAGGGGTGGGCAAAATATGACCCATATCTAATTCCTCTGCCCAATCTGCTTTCTGCTCCTTGCCACATTTCCTCCTCCACTTTGTTTCTTGTCCTGGGCTCCCTGTCTGATCACCTGCTCTGCTTTCAGCTTCTGTTTCCTGCCCTATCTGCTGCTGTGTTACCTGTCCCCTCTCTTATCTGCTGCATGCCACACGCAAAGGCTGTCTATGCCATTTGTAGCTCTTGTGCCACAGGTTGCCACCCCTAATGTAAGGCATTATTAAGGGCTCAGTGTAAACTTATGACAATGTTACCGGGAGAACGCTATTTAGAATGGCTTATTACAAGAGTACAAAAAAATTCCAGTTAGAAACAAATCAAACTCTAAAAGGTGTAGTAATTAGTATATCAAAATATTTGAAATCATGATGTTCCCCAAGTTTAAATAACTATTTATTCTATTGAAAATAGAAGCAACTCTATTTTTCCTCCCTTTCCTACATCATGAGAATAAAAGGTAATTTGGAACATGGGGCCGTTGGGTGGAAAGGACAAGACAGTATAATGTGGGGAAGGCGGCTAACGAAGGGAAAGAACTAGGAAACAGGGCTGATACTCACAGGTGGATCCAGGATTTTGAAAATGAGGGTGCAGATGGTATGACACATTATATAAACACAACATATTTTTCTCAAGTTGAAAAGAAACTAGAGGATTTATTCATATGCTAAGGCTATAATTCAGGTTAAGCTCTAAGCTATATGATTCAGGTTAAGATCAAAGCAAAAACCAATACAATTTTTGTTGGAATGTGCATTTGCTATAACATATATTGTATATGAAAAACACAATCAACTAGGGAAAATAAATCAAAAAGATGTTGTTTCATGAGTCCTGTAGCCATTAGAGTAAAATGTATACCTGTTTCAGATTCATAAAACAACATCTAGCCTTTTTGAGCATGTTGGCAGTACCTCACTAAAAGTTATTTCCACACCTCAGTCAATGTTCAATTGTTTTTAGCTAGAGTTAAAATTTTTTTGCAAAGTTTGAAATGACAGCTAGATAATCAGGAGCAACTAACAGATATCAGAATTGCAGAATAAAGAATAGCTTGATTAGTGGAACATCAAAACTGTTAAAGAGGAGAAAGGGGCGTTAACAACTGCTGAATGACAGATTTAGAAGGTTCCCAATCTGTGGTACAAGTAACACCAGTGGTATACGGGCAACCTGTCAGTGGTACACATTAACAGATTTATTATAATTACTTTATATAACAAAAATTTGCTGATGGTACTTAAGGTTCTACCATTTTAAATTGGTGGTGCGCAACATGTCAGAGTTTGGGAACCGTGGTAAGTTATAATGAGCCATGAAGCCGATTGATTCCCTTATTGCTGCTTGAATAGAAACTCTGCTCCCAGGCAGTTGGTTTTAAACTTCGGGCAGAACAGAAATGAAAGGTGGGGTGCAACTGCAGCTTCCCCCTCCTCACCTTGATCCCCCTCTGGGCAAACTGATGCAATCGTCACAAGATAAGTTTTTATTTCAAAGTTTAGATAATAGAACAGATGCAATTCAAAGTAAAGGTCAAAGTAATTTATTATAGAATACACTGACAGAACACTATTAATTTAAACCTGAATTTTGCAACACTGAAGTTTTGCTACTGATTCCAGTGGGAGCAGGATCATTCCTCATCTATCATTTTTCACCTTCATCATGTTATCTTATAAGGTGCTATTTTAAATTTTTCAAGCTCTGATCTTTGCTACCATTTTAAGAACAAGATTCTATTGTGCCAGGCAATATTTAAACTTCATTTAGGAAAAAAATATTTAGGGGTGCACCAATAGAGATTTTTGGGGCTGATACCGATATCCGATTTTTAAGGAGGCATATTGATTGATACTGATTTGATTTCTGATACAGCGTGGAGAGCCGCCTCCCTCTGGTAAATCTGTTGTGGTGGAAGGACAGGGGCGAGGGAAGGGGTGTGGCAGGTGGGGGAGAGGGCAGGGGCAGGCGTTGCACAACCAGAGCGGGGCACTCGGGGGGAGGGGGCTCCCACTGCTACTTGCACCCCGGGAGGGCATGGGGTGTGGGGGAAGCCCGTGCACCTGGGTCTGTGCGGGGCCGGCGGGTGGGCTGCACCTGCAGGCTGGAGCCAGGGCTGTGCCAGGTTCATCTTGCCAGGGGCTGAGCTTGGGGAGGGGGCTATGGAGGGGGTTGCAACCACCCCAAATTTTTCCCTAACTCCCTCCCAGCACTGCTACCACCTGCCTGCCCTGCACACTCCTGGCTCTTCCTGGCTCAACCCCTGCCTCCCCTCATGGGCTAGAAAGAGCCAGAGCTGTGCCAGGTGGGCAGGCGGTGGTAGCACTGGGAGTTATGGTGAAGTTTGGGGTGGCTGCAACCCCCTCCCTCACTCATGCCCCAAGCCCAGCCCCCAGCAAGAAAAGCCCAGCCTGCAACTGCAGCCTTCCCCCTGCCCGCATGGATCCGGGGGGCACATACCCCCCCATGCCCTCCTGGGGTGCAAGCAACAATAGGAGCCACCCCCTGCCCCGCCATGAGCATCCTGCCCCACCCTGGCTGGGCAGTGCCTGCACCCTCTCCCTCACTGGGGGGGGGGCTGATCTGCCCTGCTCTACACTTCATCCCTCCCCTTCCACCACAATGGACCTACCAGGTGGAGGCAGCTCTCTATGTTGCCTGCATGCTGTGCTGCGGCTGCGTGCATGCACGAGCATTTATCAACCAAATTATTGGCCCCACTGGGCCAATTTCCGATGCAGCCAATTTTCTTTGTATCGGTACCAATCCAATATCAGACCAATGTATCGGTGCACCTCTAAAAATAAATAATGATAAAAGGAACTCAAACTCAGATACCTGAAAGCAATTGCAGCAAGTGGGAAAGAACATACTAGTTGTACCTGAATGTTTGTATTGTTATTATAACAGATTTTACTTGTAAAAAGCTACCCATATGACAACAGCACCTGGACAAAGCTATTCACCAAGGTAATTTTAATATCTAAAAGCAAACTTGATACTGCCATTGAGGAAGCCAGTCTGGCATTGGCAAGTGCAAAATAATAATAATAATTAAAAAAACCCAGAAGACATTAGGAACTGGAGCAGAAGATGGTCTTGAATAGCCTTTATTTCAGATAGTAAGTGGGCTATATTGGGGTTACATAATAACCGCCTGATACATATCAAAGGGTTTGGAACTATAGAGTCCGGAAGCCCTTAATGGAAGCCTCATTAAAGAATGTAGCCATAAGACATTGCTTAAAAACTTGTGTAGTAATTAAAAGTACTGGAATGTCCCGATGGAGCTGGGACAGTTAAGACAGTAGACAATTTCTAGCAAATATTAAATATTATAAATGAATAGCTCCATTCTTCTTCACTCCCTTTGCAAATTTCTAAACCGTATTGGATACATTTTCAGTTAGTTTTATCCATAGCTACTGTGACAGGCTCATGTCCACAGGGCGGCTGTGATGCCCCCAGTGGCCTTGCAGCTTCTGCCTGGCTTGGACTCTAATATTGCTCTCCCTAGATTGCTCACCTGGCATGCCTTGTTCTTATTAAGAGGCTGATTAAGGGAAGCTGCCCACAGGCCTTAGAGTGATCCTTGATTCTAACTATTTCCCACCGGGTCTCTCCTGGACCCCATTAATTTCAATCCAGCCCTCAGGCCTGATAGGTGCTCTTGGCCTGACTATGTCCCTGTAGGGCACCTGTAGACTTAAGGGCAAATTGCATGGCTCTGTTCCTCTCCTACACCATGACCCAAGCCTCTCACGTGTTATCACTACAGTGTTCAGTTCACACCCTTGGCCCCTGTGGTCCCATGTTGAGTCCTTTCAGAGCTCCCAGACCCCTGGTCTAACTTTCAGTCCATCTCTCTAGGCTCCTGGACCTCAAGTCCAGCTCACAGCCCCTCTCAGACTCATGGACCCTCATCCGGCCCTCTCCCTGGATGCATGGATCCTCTGGTCTGACTGTCTGTCAGTCCCTGGCTCTTGAACCTTCAGGTCCCACACTCAGGTGCTTCCCCTGTCTTTGGACCTTCTTGGGTCTCACTCTCTCTCAGCCCTGCATGTCCCTGAACCCTCTGATCACATTCCCAGCCCTGGGGCTCGTGGATTCCTGGGTTCCTACTCTCTAGGCCCTTGCACCCGTGACTGAGCCCCACTCAGCCCCTGCTGGGTTGCTGGCCCTTTAAGTCAGCCTTGCCTGCCCTTGCAGGGCTCCAGGCTAAATTACTAGAGCAACTTAATAATGAACACGTGCTCTCTGGCAGGTCCTCAAGCCTTCTCTAGGCTTAACATTAAGCAGGGCCACCTGCCCATATAACCAAGCTCTTTTCTGTCCCAGGTACCTTCCCTTGTTCCCTTCATTGCAGATTTTTCTCATTCAGAGCCACTGCCAGTTCAGGAGTCCTGGTGCTCTGTTGTCAGGGGCTCCTCACTCCATAGCTACCAGGACAAGACTAACTGACTGGTGCAGGCCCTGGACTTACATAGCTCAAGCATGAGCCCTCTTCCGGTCAAGTGAGTCTCTCATTAGTTTCCCTTTGCCCCCTGCAAGCAGCCTCTCAGGCTGCTTGCTCCCTTAAAGAATCAGGCACATCCCAGTGCCCTGCTACAGCTAGAAACAGTTCATCTTACTGCTGGTACTCTGTGTTAACTACAAATCATATCCTTGATGATAACAGCTAAATGGTAAAAGGCGTTGCTGATAAAACTGCCATCCCTAAAATTTTATTTTTAAAAGATTTCTTTGCTTTTTTGGATCTGGCTTATGCTACGTCAGAAGGTCACAAACATGGTCCCTTAAAGAGGAAGCTACAGGTAAAAGGATTTGACATGATCTCTTTTCAATTATATTTCACATTCTTTTGCATTAAATGAAAATGTTTTTAATGATTCAGAGGAAGCCAAGGACTTCAAATTTAACCTTTTTGTTTGTTTATAAAGGACATGGAATGGAAGACTAACCCCCAAAAATGTGCTCAACTCAGGAACTGATTCAACTAAAGAATTAGATTATGCCAACACTCAGATCTTTAGTGGTACCTACATTATTATTTAGATCATAACTTCTCACAATCCTAACTAAAAATGGAGTCCTATTATGTTAGCCTCTGTACAAATACATAATAGGGAACAATCACTGCACCAAAGAGCTTATAATCAAAGTAAGAACAGAATAAGGATGCATTATCCCTATTTTACAGTTGGGAATCTGAGACAGAGAGCGATTGTCTTGCCCAAAAAATGGTAGAGCTGACAACAGAACCCAGGTTTCCAGAGAGCGTTAGGTCTGGTTTTTTTCAGGCTGTGGGCTACGTATTCTTGTCTTCCAAGACGCAAGGAGTCCCAAAATGAACTAAAAAAAAAAAAAGGCTCTTTCCCTATTCCAATAGCATCACTTACAAAAGTATGACTGTTTCTCTCCCTTCTTTTCCAAATTGCTAGGCCAATCTCTTTTCAACTTTTCTTTTCCAATTATTTACTTGGAGTTTTTGTTAGCCACTAGTTCAACTCAAATTGGATGACTGCCTCATTAAATTCCTGCCTAGTTTCCATTAACATTTTATAAATTTCATGGGATTTTGTCACATTATGCTCCAGTTTTAAGTGTTTAAGCTTTTGTTCTGAATGTTTTACTTTAGTGGTTACTAATTGCTTTGATTGGAGATGACGCAAACAGTTTGCTCTCAGCAGTAGGCCTCTCGATGTCCCAAAGAGCATACAGAAATTGCTTCTTATTTTTGGAACCAGTCTGCAAAACATGCAATACTTTTAACCATTAAAAAAAACAACCAACCAACCAGCCAAACCCAACACTTCACATGTTTTCATAAAGTTGCAACACTATCTTATCTAAAGTCCCACAAGGAGGCTATTCTAGGTCTTCAGAGGAAAACTTTCAACCTGTCAGCTCAAAATCCAAAAGATGGATGATGTCAGCTGTAACAGGGATGCAATGGCTATAGATGCTGTAAAAGACATGAGTAACAAGTTAAAGAATATGGATATGTAGCCTAGTTACTGAAAGCAGGCACTACTGGGGCAATGGAATGATTATTAGATGCTATAATGCTCAAGTGCAACAGATATCCTGGTTAAAATAGGCAAGCAAGCAATGGCTTCCCAGATAATATTATGTGCACTTTTAAAAACAATGGGCTAAGTTGCTTCAAAGATCTTGTTTCTTCCATCTCTAGTTAGTTGCAAACACTGTTTTGCAAAAAAATGGAGTTATCAAATTGCAGCACTATAATGTTTTGTTCCCCTTTGCTAGAAACAAGCTGCTACACTGAGACCCACCAGGGAGCTGATAGCAACCGAGGGAAGGCAGCATAGAGATAAACACTACAGAAGAGCATATAGGACATCACTACATCCAATAGCCCCATTGGGTGCGTCCAAACGAGCGCGGTCATGCAGTATGTGGCACTGCAAACACATGCCCCGCTGCAAGGGTGCACTGCCCAAGCGTGTGCTATGTTGATTTTTTCCCATGGTTTTTTTGACCCCTGGATACATGCACATGGCACCCCTACCTGAATGCCCTTCTCCCATTCCCCCCAGCAAGCTGGAACTCTGCCAGCCTGCACAGAGCTCTTTGCAAAAGAACAAAATCTACGTGTTTCTCTGTTAAAATGAAAAATCCGTGTTTTTCTTGGGTAAAGGGGGAAATTTGCAGTTTTTCCCAATTTTTCCATGGGAAACTGAAAACCAGGACCCCTGGTCATTATTTTCCTAACAGGAAGAGAAATGCAGGGTCTAGGAACAAGTCAGGCCTGCTGGAATGATCACAGCTGACACTGGGAGGCTGCAATTCCTAGCATGGTTTGAAAGTGGGAGAACAAACAACCCTCAACATACATACAGGCTCGGTGGTGACAGCTGGATTTGCAACACAGATAAAAGGGACCAAGGGGTAATGATTAACCCTCACATGTATATGAGCCGTCAGTGCGAGGGGGTGGTCAGCGGGGCAAATACCACGCTGGCATGCATCAACTGATGAATCTTGTGTAAAACTAAGGAAGTGATACTCCTGCTGTACTCAGCACTGGTGAGACTGCATTTAGAGTACTGAGTCCAGTTCTGAGCACTGCACTTCAATAAGGACATGGAAAAGCTTGAGAGGGTCCAGAGAAGGGCCACCCATATGATCAGGGACTTGCAAGGCAAGCCATACAAGGAAAGGCTGAGGGACCTGGGCCTCTTTAGCCTAAAGAAGACAAGGTTGAGAGGGGACTTGATAGCGGCTTACCACTATATCAGAGGAGTGCAACAACTATTCACTAGGGCACCCCTGGGGAAGACCAGAACCAGTGGATACAAACTTCTGGAAGGCCACTTCAGGTTTAATACCAGAAAAACCTCCTTCACAGTCAGGGTGTCCAGACTGTGGAATAAACTCCCTTCAGAAGTGGTGCAGTCACCTATCCTGAAGGCTTCCAAGAGGAGACTGGACAATCACCTCGGTGGGGTCACCTAACCCCAGCTGTCTTCCTGCCTAGAGCAGTGGGGCTAGACCCAATGATCTGCGAGGTCCCGTCCAGCCCCTAACAATCTATGAATCATGCATTGTGCAATTCCACCCTGAGAGTGGTCTGGACAGCTCAAGTAGGAGTTACAGTCTGATAAAGGTGTACTGGGAGATTTCCAGACGGGTCAGATGTGCAGATCACCCAGTAACTGAGACACTAAGGCTACAGGCACACATTCATTTAATGACACAATGGGATCTCTCCCCATTGCACCTCCTGCCATGCCACACACGCATAACAGGGCATGCAGTTTTGGGATCATGGGTCAGATCCTAATCATGCCATTGCATGATTATGATCCCAGGCTCCCCTCTATATTAGCATGTTGAAAGCCAGGTGCTTGGTGAACAAGTGTGGTCCTGACAATCAGCTGATGGTCAGTCTCAGCCCTAGGACTGCACCAGATTCTCCAAACAGCCTCCAGAGGCCCATGCCCTGGGATGTGAGAAAACTCTGTACAGCCCAGCTGCACATAAGGTTTTTTAGGGTTCCAGCATGCCAGGGCCCCGCGATCTAGGAAAGGTTCCCTGATTGCAAGGTCCCCATGCACTGGGGATGTCAGAAAACAGAGTGTGCAGCTGAGCTAAAAAACATGGTTTTTAAAAGGCCCAGAGGCACTGGGACCCCAGGTTCAGAAAAATCTCTCCCTAGTTAAGGGTTCCTGTAGCCAGGATGAGCCATCATGTGCCTTTGCTCTGCAGCTCCCTGTAAGCTGTGTGGGATAAGGCAGTCAACCTTCCAGGCTGCAGGGAGCACAGTTTCACCGTAACCCAGCACTCCTGGCCCGGCTAATCAGCTCCAGACTCCACACCTTGAAAAACAGTGGGTGTGGCGCCATGCTGTCAGCCTGCCAATACTGAGGTGCTGTCAACCAAATCTGAGTATGCAGCCAGCACCCTGGCCTCAGGTTTATTAGATGGTTGCATAAATCTGAAATATACATTTATATTTTTAGATGCTCAAAGGACTAGCAACATACAAAGCTGAGCAACTGTGTAGAGAAATGCCTGCAATACAGTTAAAAAAACCCCAACAACAGTCTTTAAATGTATTTCAACCAAATTATAATATAAAAATGACTATGTGAGTAAGTTCACTTGATATGAGCCGAGTCACATGCAATGCTTATGAATGATTTGCTAAGTTCATGCAGTAAGTCTACTCTCTCTCCAATACATAAGTTACAAAACTTCCCTACCACGATTTTTGGGGGAAGAGACAAGCCTGCAATGATCCTTCATAAATATGCCTCAGCATGTGTGGCGGAGCACCTTTGGGGTGCTTGTCACGTGGCAGGGCTGCAGTAGGCTGGGGCAGAGCCCAGCAGGGAAGGCAGCCAAGTGAAGCCCCCCCCGATCTCATTCTAAGTGGGGAGGTGTGTGGCAGAGCACCTCTGGCAGTGTGCGCCACTTGAGGGCTCTTGCAAGCTCCAAGGGGAGCCTGCTTTGGAGGAGCAGTAGGGGAAACCTCCCCCAGGTACCATTTTAAGGGGGAAGGTGTGTGGCAAGGCACTGTTAGTGCCTGCCACTTTAGGACCTAAGCCAGGCAGGCAGCAGGTGCCTGATTGTGGCTACACACAAGGGCTGCCTATATAAGCAGGGAAGTTTGGCTGCTGAAGGCCAGGCAGCAACATCGCCTGGCCGTAGGGCTGCTGTGAACGCCCGGAGGTAAGGGGGAGCTGTAAGGGGATGGCAAGGAGGTTCCTGGTCCTGGGCATGACCTGAAACTGCACCCTGCCGGGAGTGCGTGGCGTGGGGTGCCTCTCAGCGGTGCGGGAGCCCCCAGGAAATGCCAGGCCAGTTACCACCCTGGTGAAAGGCGGGTAGGGGTGCCTTAACCCCAGCTCCCACAACCGGGTGGGTCACCCACTAGTAGGGTCCAGAGGGCAGACGCCAGAGAGACAGTAGGGCTAGAGGCTCAGAGACCTGATAATAGAATACCTTCGACTGCCGGTCAATGCTGGGGCCAGGACCAGACTGGTCAAGAGGGCCAGAGGCCCACCACGAGGGACGCCCAGAGCTAGGAGGTCCTGGAGTTTCTAACTGTCCTTAGAGGTGAGGCCAGGGCCTGTATGGCCAAAGGTCCCGGGCGGGGGGGACCACTCCCAGGAGGGGAAATAGTTTCAGGGAGCCAGGTAGCCCAGTGAAGGCGGGGTATGCCGCCAGAATGGAAGGATTTTAGAGGGGTCTCAACTGGAGGATTCTGGGGCCCAGTCTGGGGCTGGTGAGATTAACATCAGTAGATGCCATCTGTGAGGCATGGGCTGCGGTGTAGGGGAGGTATGAAGCCGCAGATACCACCCCCTGGCATTGGGGCACAAATGGGCAGCCTCCTGCCTTAATTAACATCTTAATTAATTAAGAACAAGGTGTAGCAGGTGAGTCAGGTGGGTGGTGTGCCCAAAGACAAGTGGGGAACCTAGCACTGTGGCTAGGCAGGGAGCCCCACATTGCCACAGCATGTCTTCCACAACTGCATAAAACTTCAAAGTATATAGATGAAAATGTTTACTTTGGTCTTTTTCTTAGTTGAAGTTAAAAGGTGTAACACATAGGAGAATTATAGGTGTGGTGGTCTGACACAGTCTTGTAGCTTAAAGCATAGGTCCTTTGCCTGGAGACTGTAATCTCTAAGGCTTACAAGGAGACATCCAGAGATCATCCCTATTCTGGCCTTTCCATATAGTTAAAAAGAAAAGCAGGGTCCAGCTGTGTCCCAGATCTATGGAAGGGGGCTCCTAGCATAGGAAAAGTTAAGAACTACTGGATGAGTGCAGTATCTTGGCATACAATATTTATTACTTCAGCTTGGACCCTTAAGAGACTGACATAAATTCCTCTTATGATTTTTCCCCCACCTTATAAAAAGTAAGGATGGAAATGACATGTCATCTATCATTTTAGTCATTGTTGATGCACCAGAACTGAAATATTATATTCAAAATACATCTTGTTATAGAGAAAGGAGAAAATTGCAAAAAAATACTCAAATAAAGGTACGTTATACAAAGTATTAGCGAGCCTGGTGACAGCATACGATTAAACTGTTCAGAGAAAATGTATTTATTTTCTTTTTCCTCAGTGGATATGGAGTTTATGTATATCACACCTCACACAAAGTACCACTGCAAATTCAAAAAGTGCACTCAATTCCATTTAACAGTTTCATTCACTTTTATCTTCCTTTATTACAGGATCCTTAGGGTCACAGCCTGAGCAACTTAACCTTAGTAGGAAGAAAAGGAACTGGATTAGTCCCTTCTTTTCCAATATCTTGCACATACAACCAGCTTCAACAGGTGTATTTTCTCTCTCAGGTATAGTTATACAAATGTGGTCATTAATGCCAACAGACATCTTAATATATATCAGCGCCCTTGTGCGTGTGCTAGGGGCGGAAGCTCAACACTCTGATTTAAAATACTAATTTACAACAATGCTGCTCTATTACTGTAAAACCAAGTTCCTGTAGCTGATGAAGGAACTTTATAGCCACTTTATTTTGCTGTAAATCCTAAACAAAATTCAAGACAGTGAAGAATTAAGATCCCTATAAAGGACAAGATAAGGAGCTAGCGTCCAGTCAGGCTCCTGTTGAAGTTAATGGATGTAGGAATGGAGATTTTGAATTAAGTTTTATTAAGTCATTAGCTTAAGTTTATCTAGCTTCTATGTCCATATGGGTAAAATCCAAAATGTATTTTTTATGCTCATGTCATATCTACCACACGTGTTTATATGAACCCTCCCCCCTCCCCAAAAAAAACAAAACCCTTCTCTTTTAGGAACAACCTATTCCCCCCTGTTACTAAACATATAGTCTTATGTGATAAAATGTTATTGGGAAGAATTACACTTTTTGAGGGTAAATTATGAAATATTATAAAAATGTTTGACAGCTTATGCCATGTTTTATTAGAAAAAGGTTGAGATTAATTGGAATGAGTTTATTACAGAAAACTATATAGGTCATATAAAAAAATATTTCTTTTTTTATATCTTTTCACTAAGAAATCAGAACACTCCTATAAAGTTTATCATCTATATACACTCATAAATACATATGGAGTTGTTAATATATACCCAGATACACTCTTTGGAAGATTCAGAGGTTTTCCTTTTCCTTTTCCTTTATTTTGACTTTTCTTTAAAATCAGTATTTAAGGCACCTAACTCTTAGGGTGACCATCTGTTCCAGATTGGCTGGGACAGTCCCAGGTTTCAGAGGCCCTCCTGGAATCCCAGCCGGTGAGTGAAAATTGAAGCATAAGTCTTGGATTGGCATCACCCCACCCACACATGCTGAGCAGCTCCTCCTGAGCAGTGACAGGTAGCTTAGGGACAGGCTGGGCTGAGCACTGCTCCTCCTGCTTGGGGTGTGGATTGGCCAAGGTAGGGCAAGCTGGAGGAGGGGGCCAAGGCCAGGACTCAGGCACCTACACGGGGCAAGCTGGGATGGCCACCCAAGTCTGGGAGCCTCATGCCCTGCTGCTGTGGCCGCTGCCAAGGCACGGCTTGTGCATGGCATCCCCAGGCAGCTACCATTGGCAGTGGGGAGGTGACATGTGGCTGTGTGGCATGGGCCGGTGGAGCCTAGGGGGCACCACACAGGGGCTGCTCCAAGCCAGATCTGGCCTCTGTATGCAGGGTATGGAGCCTGGATGTGGGTCTCCATGCTGTCCCACCCTGTCATCAGGGCTCTTGGGAGCTGCAGAGTCAGGGGGGACAGGTGCGTGTATGCAAGAGGTGGGCAGGGTGACTCAGTGGGGCCCACACAGTGGCTGGATCATGATAGTGCTGGTCAGTGCTAGGAGACCCCTAAGCTGCAGCTGGTGCTGAGGGAAGGGGCCCCCACACTTACCAGCTAGGCCCTGCCTGGTCATGCATTTCAGATATCTATTCTGCAGTTAACATAAATGAAGATTCAGTGCATTCCACTATAAGAAGTAATAATGTAAGAGTTCAAAAGTAAAACAGAGAACAAAACCCTCTGTTAGGTTGAGGTTAAGGTGGTAAATATGGACCAACATAATTAAGTTAAAATGGGAAACAGATAAAACCAGAACATTCTAAAATAGAATTTTGAGATTCTTAAAATACCCTGGGAGGTAGGTACCCAACTCCCTTTGACATTTCATGAAAATCCCAGTTAAAACATCTGAAGACCAAAAAAACTCAGAGCTAAGGAAATGCTTTAAAAAGAATGTATAGAAACAGAATGCTAAGGCATCATTTGCTGCAAACAACAATGGCTTTATTTTCATATTCCAACTGTTCTGTACTTGACTCAATGGCAGTTCAAGCAGGAACTCTGTGACTAATTCCATCTTAAATTCCATTTTAATTTGGCCTTTCCTTGCACCTGTAAACAACTTAAAATGCAGCTTTTGACCAATTTATCTCCTCTTTTTTTCTAAAACTGAATCCTGACCTACTTCACATCAATAAAATCAAGATATTACACATGTTACAATTTGGTCAGTTTACAAATAAATAGTGATTTATTTTTAAATTGCCAGCACAGGAAGCATAATTATCCATTCCATGAAATAAAAAAAAAATGCTACACAGAGTGACACGTGTGCCTATATGTAGTTGAACTGAGTTGGAGTGTAGCAGTTTGCATGTTCAAGGCCTTATCTTAGGATCTGTTTTTCCTAAACAGCTAGCCCAGTGATAGGTACCTGAACCTTAGCACCCAAATTACCCTGGACCATGTGAAAGACCAAGTTATTGTATCCTTATAGTGCTACCTTGTGTGTCTCACAAGGATTCCTTTAGTGTCACTGTGATCTATGACATTTGATGATTCTTTCTCTGTGAATTGAGAGAGATCTTGTCCCTCTCTCTGGTCACAGGAAGCAGGTACTATCAGTACTCACGCACTCTAACCTGCATTCTCGCTGCAAAGTGGGATTAGAGAACTACTGGCTTGAGTAAAAGAAGAATCTGGGCTTCAATCTCCCCATTTTCCTAACTGAGTCTGTTCATCTCATCTTGGCGAGATGTCTGCAAGTGTACAGGGTAGTGGGGATTAAAAGAACTCAGACTAAGTCTCCAATGAAGACAACCTGAGAAACCAGATGTGCTCTGGGGCATCACTAACAAAAGATTTTGCATTCCAAGTGTGCCCTCAATTACATGTGTGAAAACCTACTGTCATTAAATTGTGCCCTCAGTTACACCTGCATAAGCCAATTGCTATCCATGTTGTTACACAAGTAAAGGGAGAACATAATTGAAGACAAAGGATCCATCAGCAGCCTCACCTGTGCAATTTATTTAACAATACTGACCATGATTTATAAGCCAGGATTAAAGTAAAAAAGAATCTAGGTTTTCTAGAATCTGCTAGTTTTACAGGGCTGACACTGACAGGAGTAAAATCTACTCCTATCACTACAAGGAAGAAAAATATATATGGGAGCTGATCTGTTAAATAAATTGGTGCCATTTTTCAGAGCAGCATCACACAGTAAAAACATTGGGAATATAGTTAATTCAGGGAACATATATATATACACACACACATACACACACAATAGACACAAGGTTATGACTGGTTAAGGACGTCTGTGGATGCAGAAAGGCCAGACCCTGGGCACAGTAAAAGGCGAAAATGGTTCCACTGTTTCCAGCAGCGGGGTGAGGGAAATGTGTCACACATAAGATGGGACTTGGCTACATCTAGGCTACCAGAATGTTGGCTTTCAGACAAAATTAAAATTATTTCTACTACTGTCTACAGAATGATACTATAGAAATAAATGGAAATAAAACTTTGCCATCTCATTTTTCTTTATTAAAAAATCTAAATGTAAAGTTTTAAAGCCTCAAGCATGTCATAACTATTACAAATATTAGGCAGTAGGAAAACACTAATTCAGTAAGTGACCGTATTATAGATCTGCCTGATTTAACATCCATGGCAGTGCTTTGAGTGAACAACAGCCCACTAAATGCTCCTGCCCAAATAACAGTGGAATACCAGCATTTTTCCCAGAGCTAGGGGAAAAATAAAATATCATGCCTCACATGAGACAAAAGCAATGCAATAAATAAAAGTCTGCAAAGGATGAAATGTAATTTGGCTCTTGAATGAATTATGTTCTAAGCATTTGCTCCAATATTACCATAACATTCAGTCCTTGCTCTCTGCTAAACAGCTTGCAACAGTTCTAAGGCATGAGTGCCACTATTTTTCCTTTTTCACTTTAAGCACTGATGAATAGGTAACTAATAAAGAAAATGAATTGCACCTAGAATCTGGAACATTAATTTTCTAATAGAAACTTCCACAATCTGCAAACCTGATAATTCTCACAGCAGACCTGATTACCTCTCACACTTACTCAGTGAAGATATAAACAGCACAGCACAGTAGCAAAGTCATTGTTTTAGAAATGCACAGGGTGAATTTGATTTAAATCATGATTTTAGTCATGATTTAAATCACTGGTCAGGAAGTCTTGATTTAATCATGGTTTTCTACAAAAAGTGCATTCTTGTTGTTTGATATTCTTTACTCATTTAACTTCTTGAAACTTAGCACTTTTAGAGAGGCAAACCATGCCTCTGTACACAAACTTGCAGAGAGACAACGGCTGATTGGTAGGTAATCAGGTCTGTTATCTCTCATCTCCATAAACTGCTGTTAACAAGGATGTTAATCTCTCGAGATGCAAATCCACAATTTGAGAACTGAAACCAAGCGTCACGGAGATCCCTAATGGGATCTTCTAGACCAGCGGTTCCAATCTGTGGTACGGATACCACCGGTGGTACACAGACAACCTGTCAGTGGTACGCATTAACAGATTTATTATAATTACTTTATATGACAAAAATTTGCTGGTGGTATTTAAGGTTGTACCATTTTAAATTGGTGGTGTGCAATCTGTCAGAGTTTGGGAACCACTGTTCTAGACTGAGCACTGAGTCCCATTGGGTAGAGTGGTTTTCTTTAATCTTTACTACCTTATAGAGGAGCCTCTGGGAACCCCATAAGATTACACCCCTAATATAGCCCATGGCCTGTTGTGACCTATTTATAAAACTTTTCTAAAAAGGTTACATGAATATATGGTTTCAAATAGTATATATTTAAAAGCTACAATCCTTATTCCAGGATGATCTCTTTGAGCTTTAACATATCTTAAATTAAAACTATATTTATATAGGGTTTTTTTTAAAAAGCATCTTAACAAAAAAATACTATTAATACTATTAAATAAAAAAAATCCATTTTTTTTAATTAAAAAAAAATCATTGATTTTTATCCACCCTGGAAATATATTAAAATAACTATACTATCTCATTTTGGTTCACCTGTACACATGATAAAGATTTTAGTCATTGGCATTAGTCATTTGCCAATGGCTGTATTTAACCATCCCACCTGGCTAGCAAAGGGGCCTATTTATTGCATTCAGTTTGAAAAATAAAAAAAAAAAGAAGACCATTAAGTTTACTAGATATGACAAACTCCAGTCAGTCAACATCCTTTAATTAACAACAGAGCCTGGACTGATTCAGTCCAAGCATCCCTATATGTTATTTGTAAAATTAGCAAGAGTTGTATATTTGTGCATCTCAAACTAATGAAATACATTTAGAATTTGTTACAACCTAATGCATGGACTGAAGCACTGAATTTACCAAAATACGCTTTAAAAAGAACAGGTTAATAAAGAGGCACGATGAAGCAGCAAACAAAGCAGCTCTCATGCAAGACATCATTGAAGCCATAAAGAAAAATCAGTCTGATGACAACATTGCCGTAACTACCAAAATAATAGGTCAAGTGACCAGTGTTCAGGAAGCAAGATCTGGAACACAGTCCTGGTTACTTCACAGACCTCTAGAACTACCAGTCATTTATACCAGAGGTTCCCAACCACCTGGGACATGGGCTACTGGCCCACAAAGGTTTGGCTGCTGGGTCATGGCACAAGCCCTTCGCTCAGACACCTCCCCCACCACCCCCCCGGTCTGTCCGCCTGGGCAAGCAGCTTTCAGGGCATGCAGGATTAAAGCTGGGTGGTGGGGTAGCCCCAGGAGGCAGGCAGCCATCTCCATGCACCCCATCCTGGTCCCATGCTCATCCACAGGAAAAAAAAGTTGGGAACCCCTGCTTTATAGCATTCTAGTTCTGATTCATGTAGCTGTCATGATGTGATGTCACAGACAGCCTACTTAGCAGCTCCCAAGTTCACACAGTTCACAGCATAGGCAAAGAGCTGATTAGTAATGCTTTCCCAAAAGAGCTGATTAGCGTAGCCACCATTACGTGCTGCTGGAAAGGCAACGCTGATTAGCCAGAGTACAGTGCTACATGAATGCAGCTATACATCTGGTTCAGGGGTTAACTTCTGGCTACATTCCCACCTAGAAGAAACAGTGCCAAGCTAAGTCATGCTGTGACTTTCTCAGGAAAAAAACCCCAGCAAAATGCTACCTAGTGCAGGGGCAGGCAAAATATGGCCCAGGGGCCACATCTAGCCCGCTAGGCACTTTCATCCAGCCCGCAGCACCCACTTACTAATTATACCCTGTCTAGCCTTTCCACCCATGAGAGTAAGAGCGAGGCGCCCACATATACACCTCCATCGCCAACATACCCTATTGCACCTCACTCCCACCCTTGTGGGCAGATGGACCCACCAGCCAGCATTCAGCTTCTGGGCAAGAATGCTGCTGCCAGTGTTACAGTCGCTGGGGGACCTGCTCAGCTTCCCTGGCAGCAGGTAGGGAAGTGGCAGGAGGTGAGGGCAAAGGCAGGGGAACTGAAGCTGGGCAGGAGTGTGGAGCATGGGGCTGGGACTGGCAGCAGCGTGGAGACCATGCTCAGGGGGGCAGCGGCAGCATGGAGCTCGGGTGGGCATAGTGTGGCTATGAGGGAGGGTGGAGGGGGTGTGGGGGCCCCCCACCCATGGCATGCAGCCCCCGCAAGTGGTGGCAGCAGCAGCAGGTAGGGGTGCTCTTGGCACTTGTGCCCAGTGCAGGCGATGGTGCCAGGCAGCACATGGCTCCAGCCAATGCTGCGCATCATGGCGAGGAGCACAGACCAGCTGGGCTGCATCTATCGCTGGGGCTCCCCACTATGCACATACAACTCCTGCACTCATGTGCCACTGGAGGGAAGCTCCGCGTGCTGGAGCCGGCTGCCTTTGCTGCTCCCTCCTGCACAGGTCCCGGGACTCCGTGGGGAAGCAGGGGCCAGGGCTCCCCCTCCACTTCTGGTGGAGTCCTGGGACCTAAGTGGCAGGGAGCAGTGAAGGCAACTGGCGCCAGTGTGTGGAGCTTCCCTCCAGTGGTGCGCGAATATGGGAGTTGCATGTGCACAGCAGGGAGCCCCAGCGATAGAAGCAGCCTAGTGGGCTGCCCTCCTTGCTGAGATGTGTAGCACTGGTGGGAGCTGCGTGCCGCCAGACAGCAACACCTGTGCCAGGCACAAGTGCCCTGAGTGACCCTGCCTGCTGCTCCTGTTGCTGCCAACTGCAGAGGCTGC
>NW_005842814.1:245119-261519 GCF_000455745.1 Alligator sinensis | reverse complement strand
GTGTCTGTAGGTAGGTCCTCACCCTGCCCCCCCACCATCCCTCACACACCACAAATGCCACATACCCACATCTTGCCCCTACAACTCCCCAACGTACCCTACCACCCTCCACACACACAGCCACACCCCTCACAAACCCCCACCACACACCCCACTACACAATATACAAGACCAAAACATTATTTTTAATAATTATGCAAATCACCTCTATATACAGTACGCAAACTCAAATAATGACAACAATTTTAAAAAAATAAAATTAAAATATTTTATAGTAGGTGTTTGACTTTTAGAGTATGATTTGTTTTTTTCCTGGTTCAAAGATGGCAACCCCCTCCCCTCTCAAAGGAGTATTTCTGGGGTACAAAGGAAGGAACTTGTAGTGGCAAAGATCAGGGGTTAGGAGCGCGACTTCCGATCCCAAGATGATGACCAGGGGGTGGGGCAACTGTCAAGAGGCAAGGTGGCCCATGCAGCCCTCAAAAACTCACCAAACCTTGTTAAGTAGCCCTCCAACTAAAATAATTGCCCGCCCCTAACCTAGTGTCAAGTTAATACCATTTTTTCAATTTCAGGACAGAAGTCCTATTTCAGGGAGTCCTAAAGGGATGCAGGTCTGAAACAGGGATTGTCCCTGAAAATCTGGGGTGGTAGGTCATTTTACAATTGTTAAAGTAATTGACAATAGACAGCAATGGAGCTGGGAAGCAGCAGTCATCATTAGCTCGGGCCTGGAAAAACAAGTCTAGGATTTGAAATTATCCATTTACTCTACATTGGCATAGAGTAAATTGGTATATATTTGTAAAGAGATGCTTCCTCCCAACTGGCAAACTGAGAATAAAAAGCAAAAATCTCTTTAACCAATCTCAAAGCTTGAGGTGTTAGGAAACAGTCCCATTACACCTAAGAGAGAAGACAGTTTGCATGAGATCATTAACTTCATAAAACAAGTTTGCTTTTTTAATATTTAGATTTATCATAGAAAACTGTTTATATATTATTACATTTTAGACAAACTGTTATACTGCGTGCATGCCACTACTCAGGCCAGTCCAAAGGTAATTGGCGCCCTAGGCAAACTGTGTACCCTCAGTGCCCCCACCACTTCCAACATAGAGGAAAATAAGTCTAGAATGAACTTTTACATGTACTTATTTGATATTGGAAATGAACAATAAAACAACAACAAAAAAATGATTGTTTCACACTTTTCATTAACTCTAGCACAATTATAAACAGCCAGCCAGGGCTGTTATTTAGAATGAATGTTCCTGTTATTTTGTTCTACATGTAATTTTGTCCCCCACCCCCAAATTTTGGTGCCCTAGGCGACCACCTAGTTGGCCTAATGATTAGACCAGCCCTGCCAGTACTTTTTCCTTCATGGTAACAATGTCCACCACAACTATGTAACGTAGCCATTTATCTGGCAGTCTGCTGCAATTGTGTGCCTTTGGACATAATTAGAAAGCCAACTTCATTCTAGCCTTAGATACTGAGTGCATGTGTACAATTTCCTTTTTGGGTTGTCAGTTTTTTCAGTATATATTTCTATTCTTTACTCTAAAGAAATTCCACCCCATTTCTCCCTCCCAAGTTACATTGTCTACTTCAGTTATACTATGAATGCTGGAGAGAGGAAGATTGATAGATCCAGAAGCTGTTAATCAAGATGGAATTTCTTTTAGTGTTCACATCTGACCTTAGCATTTTTCAGAATTTCAGTGGTTGCCCTGGTGATGGTTGCTATGATCACTTTCAACATTTGTCACCAGTAATGCTCAAAATGTGGTTGTACTGCCTTTCATGCAGTCTTTTCTGACCCCAAATTTATTAATTTTGTCACTGGTGCTGCTTCTACAAAACAAATCACAGAATTCTTCTCTTGCCCATTTACCTGTGAAATCTGAATCTCTGAGTCCATTTCATTAGCTTTAGACTGCTTAACATTCTAAGAGAATATTTTGGATTAGAAAGAAAGACCTTCAGAATTTGATCGCTGCCTGCCAAGGCTGAGAAATATTCCACAACTTCCACTGGCTGTACTGGGCCTGAAGGTACCCAGTACCTCTCAGCGGCTCAAAACCATGTAGAATTAGATTCCCTGGACCCAATCCAACTTAAATAAAGCGAATAAGATTGTTTCCATTGATTTAAACATCAGACCTTAAGAGCCTAATCTCCTGTAATTGCACATTTGCCTTCATGTCTCCAATCCATATTACTCAGGCAGCATAAATGCACTCACATTTAACTTTTTCCTTTCTACTTAATTTGAGAAATGAAACACATATGCTTCAAAAACATGCAAGATGTTGATGACTAGAGAGACTTAGGATACTTCTTCATTTGCTAAAATAATGTGTCTTTCATCTTCTTGGTCCCATCGGTTGTTCTGTTGCCAAAACATTTCAGTATTTTAATGTGTTACATCTTCAGCAATTAAATCTATTTGAATTCATGTTCTCCATAAATATAAAATATTACAGTTCAACTTCCAGAATTCTACCTAAATGAATAAATCATTTAAAGAAAAAGTTACTTGTTCCAAAATATTTTATGATTGATTAGTTAACATGCTGTAACTTTCCTACCAGTCAAATGCATTGTAAGAAAACTTGGTCCAGTGTCTTTATGATTATACTTGGCTAGTCTAGAACATATTTACATTTTGGAATAAGTGCACTCAGAAGACATCTCCCACACAACGGAATAGCCAATTCCCATCATCACCAAAGTACCAGGCCTTGCAATGGACCCAAGTGCCTGCTGTGCCCCCATATCAATACAGACCACATCATGACCAGACTGAATACCAAGAAGTACAACAGCTGAGGTTCATTCACCTGCAAATCTACCAATGTCATATGCCATCACCTGCTTATAATGCCCATTTGCTGTCTACATTGGACAGACAGGGCAATCTCCAAGTGCATGAATGAATGAATGAATGAATGAATGAACACTGCTCTGACATCAACTACAGAAAGACAAAAGCCTGCATCAGAACACTTTAACCTCCCAAAACACTCCATTGCTGGCCTCAGGATTGCTGTTCAGTATTGAAGGCAGATTTTTTTTTAAGTTTGAACAAAAAATTGCAGAACAAGAAACCATGTACAAACTGGACTGTGTATAGTTTAAACAGGGACTATGGATTCTTATCCCATTATCTTGATTAGCTTTTGTGACCTCTTTGTTCCTATGTGTTCTTTGCTTGCATCTCTCACCCACCATGGTCCCTCCCATTCTCCCCTCCTTCTGTTTTCCCACTATTGGTATTCAGATTACTCACTCCATTGTATACACTGCTCTATGCTGTCCTTCCACAGCATCTGATGAATTATAGTCTGTCAATTTTGAAGACAATCTAACACAAAGGCAAGTTTACAGAGTTAAAAAACTTATTTGTAACCATCACCAATCTGTTGCACAAGGAATTGCTTGCAAGTCCAAATATACTGGACATACACTGGATTTAAAAGGTTGTCCATATAGAAGACTGAGGCATGATCACCAGCAGAAAACTTCAGAACATCTACGCAGAAGCACACACACCTCTAAGCCCAAGTACAGACAGTCAAAAAGCCTGAGGCTGAATTAATTCAGTCTTTGCAGGTTAGTCTAAGCTGCAGATATTGAACCTATTAGCAAATGTACACACATTCACTTTTGATTCAGGAAATGCAGCCACATGCCTGCAGTAGCTCAAGCCAAAAACCAAGGGGGTGCTAGAGTGCACTTGCCAGCCACTGCCGAAGGAAGAGAGCCCTCCAAGACTTTTCCCTGCTCCCTGCTGGAACGGAGAGGGCACGGCCAGGCCCCAGCCCATGCTCTGCCCGGGGGGGATTTGCTGCCCTGAAGTATCTGGGATTTGTAGTCTGCAATCACAGTAACAGGACTCTCAGGGTTGCTTGTCACTTCTTCTTCCTGCTTCCAGGTGCCTCTTGGATTTGTAGTCCACAGTTTTAGAAGGGCAGGGCAGCTCTGTACTCAGGGAAAGGGGGATTTAACTCCCCCACCCCAGCCTCAGACCCCAGCTGGGGTTTGCCACAGGGTGTCAGTGAGGCCAGGGAGCCAGCCAACAATGGTCCAGTTAGGGAGCAGAGGGGTGGGGCCAGCCCTGCTCTCTGGAACAGACAGCACAGCACAGCCCAGCCCAGGGCACAAAAGCATGCTGGGGGACTGTGATTTAACTTAAACCAGGAAGGGGTCTGGGACAGAAGTTCCATAAACCAGTTTGACTTCAGTCAGTTAAGTCTGATACTACATTCAATCAGGTTTATATTAAACCTGTTTCAGCCATTTTCAAACTGGTTTATGTGCACTGAACTTCTGTTCTGTTACAGGTTTAAACTGGTTTCTGATCACTTAAACTAGATTATGTGTAAATTCTGTCTGTAGCCTAAATGATGAGACTAGATGAAAGTCTTTCATCAATTCTCAGTTTTGATGGAAAATTGGTTTTGACAAAGAATTTTTTGCAAAAATCATCAGCTGTCCATGGAACATTTTGGTAAAAAAACAAAACAAAATTTTCCAACTAAAACCTGTAATATTTAAATTAAAAGGCTCACCACAGTACCTCCTGGAAACTATTCTGGGTGCCTTATGCCTCCATTCATTCTTCTCCAATTCATTCTTCACCCAGGTCAGGAACTCTTATCATGTGTCTCCTCCCCCCGCAAAGGGAACAAAATCATACAGGATTTTGTCTGGTTGAAGAACTCAGCACCTAAAGGAATCTACAACTGTCATCAGTCAGGTGGTGCTATTTTGAATAAAATATTGCAGTTTTCAGTTTCAAAGTTTTCCCTGGGGAGTGGGAATGGGGAGAGGGAAATTATTTTTCCTGCTTTACTAAATGAAATTATTAATAAAAAGATAGTTGAATTAATCTACAACACAAGAGATAGTTTGATTATTGCCTTTCAGATCCAGAATTGAAACATTGTGCAAATCATGCCTAATCGTACTTGGAAACAAAGACACACACTCACATTGTTGTGAATCCAGTTTGCCAGAATGATTTAGGAGGCTTATCAAACCTCTCTGTGGTGTAACACATTGACATGTTAGGATAGCGTGGTCCTTACCTGTTGAGTCCCAGTACACTGGAGCAACTGCCATTCAATACTATAACTTTTTAGCTTTTTTCCCTCCTTATTGGAGTCTATCACCACTGATTCCGAATGAAAAGGAATACAGTTTTTAAATAATCTGAACTGGATACAATTTGAATTGTAGTATAAAAAGAGTCATGGAATGCAAAACTTTATACTGTTCCAGAATATACAAATTCATCCTTCATTCATATTTTTCCTAGTAGAGAAATAAAACATACCTACGTGATACAATATCCCATTAAAAAAGCTTGAGCAGTAATTTTCTCAATTGATAAGGAAGCAATTTAGCAGTCTGCTTCTACTGACCAAACAGCTACTAGAGAGAGAGACTTCAACCAGCTACATCATTGTGTGTGTACAATGCATACATATAGTACTACCTTTAGGTCTGAAGGTTGTAACAGCTCCAGGTTATTCACAAATGGTAGCCTGATGCGGGACATTAAAGTAACTGTGGGCGATGAACAGGGAAAGTCACATTTTCAAGAGTTGGAACATGGACACCAAATACCCAAATACTTTGTTGGTTTGGCAACCTGTATTTAAAAGCACTTTAAAACACTAACTTGAGGCTACATTCAAAGGTCTGCAGCGTCATAAAACTCAGCACTGAGGTTCTTACAGTTTTGGTGTTTTCCTGCCACAGCAGAATTCACAGCCCTGAGTTAGGTGCCTATACTTCCTTACATCATGTCTGGAAGAATTAGAGGCTTCAGAAAAAAATTCACCCACAACCAGCTCATTGAAAAGGCACCGAAACTACCCAATAGGAATCGTGCTTTTCTCAGGGACTTCAACACCTCTAGGAAGGTAGGAAATGTAGGTATAAATCACTTGAGGCAGAAAAGGTAACTGAACTGGCAATTGCTCTAATCCAGTGGTTCTCAAACTTTTTAGACTCAAAGCATCCCTCAGAAAATGCCAGCTCTTAGCTTTCACTGGCTTTTTAGCTTCTGAAAAATAATAGATTATTTTGAAGCAATTCTTCTGTTGCAAAGAACTCAGAAAAAATGACAATAGGTTACAGTCTTCTTGACACAATGGATTCCTATTTGAAATCTCTAGGTATAGATCTTGAGAGCCACGTGCAGGTATTTTCATACCTAGCAGTGCTAATATTGCATGGTATCCCTTAAAAGGATGTCACAGCACCCACGGGGGAGGCCTGGGGGAATTGAGGATTTTGTAAGGCAGGGTATAGAAGTAGCAACCACTTCCCCCTCTCCTCACACCCCTCCCCAACAGGTGCCCTCTTTTTTGAAACTGGAAATATGGTAACCCTACCCCAGGCCATGGGGCAGGAGGAAGAGGCTAGGGAACTAGGGCTGGAGGGACTGGTCCCCTGCCACCTGTGAGCACAGGGCCAAGCTCTGCAGGACCAGACTGAGAGGTGGGAGGTGTTGGCAAAGATCTGGAACAATCATCACATGTATGGGCTGGAGACGGAACTAAGGGAACAGGAGAGGGTCCCAGACTGTTTGGGTTGGTGTGACCAAAGAAAGCAGAAAATGACATTTCTGTTATAAAGCAGAACCTGTAAAAGGTGGGAGACTGGAATACCTAAGCAGAGACAAAAGACACTGAAGGCATGAGAGGTGACAGTGACAAGCTTACTAATGTCAAGGTACCCAAGGAGGAGAAGGGAGTCCAAGTGCGCCTGTAAAAACCCAAGTATAAATGAGGCCTGTGGGATCTCCACTCCAACACCTAAAACTACCTGCTGATTCCCCAATTAGGACTTTGAGAACTTGGCTGTAAGAAGACACTCTGCCCACAGGATTATACGTGACTTATGCAAGGCTCTCTCTTGTCTTTTTTGGTTTATTACATTGCATTTTAAGTTAGACAAAGTTGTGTGTGTTCTCACTGTGTTTTACTGTGTTGTATCTTAGCTTAGGCAAAGATTTTTGGTTGTTCTTTGTTGTCTGCTTGAGGTTGCAAATTGCTGTGTTCAATACATACTCACTTCAGAGAAAGGACTATTCTTGTTCAAGTTTTTTATGAATTCAATGCCACTACCTTTTTCCTCACTCATCACCTCCTCAGCCTGCTAGCAGAAGCTGCCCTCCCCTTCCCTCAAGCAGGAAGCAGGGGGGAGGCAGAAGCCTGGCAGGCAGTGTCCCCCTGCCCAAGTAGACCCGGACTGGGGTCCCATGTGGGCCAGGGAGGGGATTTAAACCACCACCCTCCAGTTTGCTAGCCCTGGGCTGGGGCCTCGCCACACCCCCTCCACTCAAGCAGGGACCAAGGACAAGCCTTGGAGCTTCAGTCCTTTCCCTCTGGCAGTGGCTGGCAGGCTGGGAGGCATGCTCTAGTGCCCCCTGGCTTCTGGCTTGAGCTACTGCAGGCATGTGGCTGCATTCCCCAAATCAGAAGTGAATGGGTGTTCACTTGCTTCTCAGTTTAATCTCTGCAGTTTAGACAAACCTGCAAAGTTTGAATCAATTCAGCCTCAGACTTTTTGACCATCTATACTTAACCATAGGGTACGCAGAGCTGTTACATTTAGATTGACCTAATGAAAGTTAGGTTGATCTAAATACCCATTTGTGTAGGCATTTAAAGGGATTAAATGAGGCAAAAAATGGTGGCCCAATCTAAGTTCACCTGAGGAAGTGAGCTAACTTAGAGTAAGAAAGGGTTAGCTTTATCTATTAAATACCTGTACACGTTCAGAGTGCAGCCCTGTACCTGAGAAAACCCAGTCATTGGCCCCAGCCCTGGGGTTGTGCTCTTCCTACCCCACTAATCCTGAATGAGCTTTTTCTAAGCCTGATCCACCCCACCCTTGGACTGATAACCCACCCTGCAGACCTGCTTGCCCCCGTCCCCCCAATTTATTTAACCTGGGTTCGCCACACAGCTATGGCACTACAAACAACTGTACACTCCCAGTCTACATTTGTGTGGCTGAAAACAAGTCACATGAACATAGAACAGGTGTGGTGAATGGCTGTATGTATCCACATATGTTTGGGATAGTGGGAAAAAAAAGATGATTCTGCCTTGAGCAAAGGGCTGGACTAGATGACCTTATGACCCTTTCAGTCCTATTTTTCAATTATGCTAGGCTGGGGAGGAAGACTTTTTGTTGTTTTGGGGTTTGTTTTTTTGTTTTGTTTTTTGGGTTGTTTTTTGTTTGTTTGTTTTTGTTTTTGTTTTTTTTTTTTACACACACATCACAGGTAATTTTTTAATTAAATCTCCAGTAATTTCCCCAGTTCAAATGCTGATAGAATGATGTTACTATCCCACAGTAGTAACAGGCTACGTTAAGGATCATTTTTTCATCTTTCACTTACTACATGTACATGCATAAAGTATGAAAATTATTGATGAACATTACTTTTTACTGACAATATAAAACAATCATCCAGGCTAAACTGTTATGGTACCTGAATTTTCTGAAAGAGAAAAAGAGGAAAATCTATAAATAAAATAAAAAAGGGGAGGGGGGCACGACACTTGCTACTGTCGGGCAGGCTATATGTTATTTGTTGATCTTTCTTCTACCAAGCCCCATTAACATGGCGATTTAAGCCACACACATGTAACAGACACACACACACACGTAACAGAGCGCATTTTATCTCTCTAATAATAGGAATCAAGAATTTTCCCATCTAGGAATATGTGATTTCAAGGAACTATGATTGAGCATACTTTCTAAGTAACTGCCCTCACAATCATTTAGGTTAGGGTCTAACTCAGTGGTCTCCAACCTTTTCATGGTGAAGATCACTTTTTGTAAGTAAAGGGCACCCCAGGATCTATCGCCCCCCACCCTGCCCCACTGGCCTTCCAGACAAGCTGCCCAGGCTCTGACCCCACTCACCCAGCCTGGCCCGGATGGCAGGGGGCGTGGCTCAGCCCAGCCATGTGCATCCTGCTGCTCCCAATCGTGAAGCCTCTGACAGACTGAGATTGACCGTCAGAGGCTCCACAATTGACCACTGGTATAACCAGTCTTTTGTATGCACAATTTCAAGATGATAGTAACTGCATGGTAAAATAGCAATTACATGCTGAAAGCCCAATTGCGTAACATCTGCATGCTAAAAACCCAAGCACATACTTTATCAGCATGCAGTTCTCAAATATGTTGTGTTTTTAGATTCATCTCTATGGCATACTACAGCCCTGGGTAAAGTCAGGTAACACACATTTAAAAACAACTCTTTCTCATCTGAAAATATGATTTTTAAAGGGTAGTAATCAAAGGGAAAAGGGGTTAGTTTCTAATAAAGAAAAATCATAATGCCAAACAGGAAGGACACTATGATAATATGCAATCAGATGTTTCATTCATAAACCACAGATGCAAAACCATTCTTGGCAATTCATTCATTAAACATCATTGAAAGAGAAGCACACAACCATAGCGATGAGTGCTGATGTAATTTAAGGCATGCACTAAGCAACGTACTGGATTTCCCTCACTCTAAAAGAGAGGCTCACTACTTTCTAAATTGTTTTCCCCAAACCCTCCTTTTGGCCCTTTTATCAACTCAAGTAGCTAACCTGAACCTTTGCTATAAATGCATTCTTTCTCAAGCAATTTTTTTTATTAGAAGATTACAGGCATCAACAGCATGGGCAACTGGTGCCACCTTAGTCACGGGGAGCACGTGCCCTCTAGCTACCAGTCAGCCAGCAAGGGGGGTTCTGCCCCACAGCCAATTGCGCCGACTGGGGGGGATCCTCCCGCAGCAAAACTTACCAACCAGTGAGCGGCCACGCTGCTCCCAAAAGCAGCCGCAGTGCTCCTGGATGTGGCCGCGGGGCTTCTGGAAGCGGCCATGGCCTACATCCAGCACTCACACTCCCCAGCTGGAGCTCGCGGGGGGGCACCAGCACTCCCGGCTGGCCCCGCTGCCTGTTGCCTGAGTGGGGAGCGCAGCCTGACAAGGAGTGCACCAGCACTCTCAGGGGGTGCACGTGCACCCCTATGTACCTCCTACGCATCACCACTGATCAACAGGGCACTCTATCACTGTTTCTGCGTGCATATTTTACAGGATTTCAAGTCCATCAAGTAACATTTTTCTCATCAACCATATGCCCTGAAATAAAACATGCATTTTGTTTGGAAAGACAGAATGAAGGGAAAAAAAGACTTTTCCAGTCTTCCCTGCCACAGCATGGGCTCACTATGGCTGAATGCTCCTGGGCACATGCATCACACACCCTCTCCTTGCAAGCTCTGCAAACTCAAGCTTTAACCCCATTACAGCTGCTGCCCATTTGGCAGAGGCTATGGGGTTAAAGCCTGGGCTCCCCAGTTTGCAAGGGGAGAGTGCATGACCTGAGCAGCAGGCTTCACACCATCTCCACGTAGCTGGGAAGAGAAGAAAAGGCAGCACAGCTTCCAGAAGCCATGATAGCACCCTGTGCATCCATTCCAGCATGTAAGTCAGCTTCCTTGCTTAAAATATGCACCCCAATTTTGGTTGACTAATTTTTGGGGGAAGGTACATATAGAGTGCAAGTAAATACATGATACTCCAACTTAAAACCACAGTCACGCCCTTCTCAGTTGTTTGCTACTTTTAAAAAATGACTTGTCAGATAGGAGGTCAAGAATAAACAGTTTAATCAATTGTGAAGCCCTAAACAAAGAAGCTGTGAATTGTTACAGCTTTTTCAACATAACCAAGTCTGTTTCACTTATCTCAAGGGAAATGGAACCACCCCTGAAAATGACTTGCCTTTGTAACAAGTTCCATCCTTGGGAGTAAGTTTGACCGTAGTTTATTCAGTGGATTAAAATGGGAAGTCAGTTCTGAAAATAGTTTGGTCCCAATCTGGAACTCTGTGTACAAATGATCAATACCTAGAATTTCTGCAACAAATACAGAAAACAGAGTATATTTCCACCCACTTGAGCAGTTACATTCTGGACATTTGCACCATAAACAACTGAAGCAAACAGTTGTGAAGACCTTGGTGATGTCCGCAAAATCCACAATTGGTTAGAGGTGTGGCCTCTTTGTCAGCGATAGGAGTTCTAGTGACCAAACCAAACTGAAAATTGAGAAGCAGTGCTAAGCAATTTAAGACTGCAATAGTAAGAACCACATTAAATCATGGCTGAGCAGAAACTAATAGTGATTCTCAAGCAGGGTGCTGCAGCATTAGGGTTGCCAACCCTCCAGGATTGCCCTGGAGTCTCCAGGAATTGGATACAAATCTCCAGTAGACTGCTGAGTCTTACCTGGGAGATAAGCGATAGGGCATTCATTAAAATAAATATTTAATGTTGAATCCAATTTATACGGTAGTCCAGTGGGTTTTTAAAATGCAACAGTAACATACATTTGCCTTCCTGACAAAGTCTCCACACCCTAATCTGTAACTGATACACACAAACATGTGGGTACCTTCATGTTATGTGTCATGGGCACGCTGGTGTTCCAGAAACCTCCTGGAATAGATTCAAACAGCTGGCAGCCCTATGCAGCATGCTGGGGTGCCTTGAGATCCTTTCAAAGATACCATGGGACATGAACTAACGTTAGCACTGTTAGGTGTGCAAACATGATTCACAAGGTAAAAGATTCCAAATAGGAATTCATACTGTCAAAACCATTCTGCCCTGTTGTGGTCCGAGTTCTTTATAACACAAAAACTGCTCTATTATTTTTCTGTAGGCAAAAAACAAGTGAAAACTAAGAGCTGGCATCCATCAGAAAATGCCTTGAGTCCAAGGAGGGGTGCTGAGTCAAAAAAAAAGTTTGAAAACCACTGCTCTAAGAAGACAGCATGTATACATTTAACCTCAAGTTTTACAACTGCTTCTCTGGCATGTCAGCAACACCTCAATCTTTTACAAGTTAAGAGAGAACATGTTAATCTGTATTTTTAATATTCTATTTTACATCCATCTTTGCATTTCAATTTGCAATACATAACTTTGGATACAATGGTATGATTTTGATTAAATACATTTTGTCACCTATTTTTTTAGGTATTTCAAATGCACTGCATAGCATATGTATTTCCATCATTTTATATACAGTCATTCAGGTTTAAATTATTTTCAAGTTTATAAAGAGTTTAACACCTTTATAAAGTTGCATTTTAAAGCTCTCATTCTTTCTTTATTACTTCGCAATGGCTTAAGAGACTATAATCAAGATTTAAAAAAAATGTAAATCAATGTTCTGTCTACTGTACAGGGTGATGAAAAAGTCAGGACCCAGGGGCATTATAACATTTATTCTAATAAATGTTCAAACTGACTACCATTAACTTCAACACATTTCTCAATTCTCTTTTGAAATGGGCATTTTTCACCTGAAAAAGAACAAAAGAAAAAAAAAATGATCATGCCTATGGGTCCTGGCTTTTGGGCAATCCTGTATATCACAGCCCCCAAAATAAATCTTTGTTAAAATAATAATTCATGATGGGATTATGGGAAAGCAGGTACAAAGAATATTTTGTTTAAAAAATGTGTTTTAAAATCTGCTTTTTAACCTATCATCCAATTGCTAATCTAGTAAGTACCATTTGCATACCAATCCATCTGTAGTAGTTCCAAGGGATGCTTCTGTTCTTTTTAATTTAGTACAAAACCAAAATATAAGTAAAGTGGTATTTTAAAAATCCTTGTGTAAAAGGGAATTGTTGTATATGCAAAATAGTTGCATCTAAATATTTTCATGTCAAAACAAAATGGGACAGAAGTTAAATAAAGACTAGCTTCTAATATCCTTCCAATAATCCAATTTGATTAGCTAAGGGAAAACAAAAATAGGCTTATTAAAGAAGAAAAGGGGGTCATTCTGGCTAGTATAACACGGGAAAAAAGTGCTAAGCAGGACTGAGCCTATTTCTTCAAACTCTGCATACCATGAAGTCTTAATCATGATTCCAGAGAAAATTCCCAAGACTGGGTTCATTAGCACTTTTGAAAATTTAAGATCTTAGGACTCTGGAATTTATCTTCCAATGCCAAGGAAGAAATGACAACAGCAACAGAAATGCTGCATTTACGCTGTGAATCATTAAGACATGTAAGTTCCAGAAGAGTTGTTATTCAGCATTTCTACAGCTAAATAAAAGCTATTTCAAGTTCAGTAAAATTATTCCAACCTTAGGTTGACAATTTGTGCCAGCTTAATGGTCATGAAAATGATAACAATTAAAATAAAAATTGCTTGAATCACTGGATGAAAACTATACCAGCATTTTCAAGCAATCTTTATACCCTGCAAGTACAAGCACCTCAAGTGGTACATAAAGACTTTCAGGGAGATTAGACTGCATTAAAAATGGCCACTCAATCTAATTTAGTTTTCGCAGGTTCAGATCCTACATTTAGATGCCTAGTGAGGTCAATCTAAGTGTGAATTGTACAGAAATTTGGGAAGGTTCGATCGATCTAAAAATGGCTGGCCTGATCTAAGTTTCACTATACCTTGGCGGTAGTCTAACTTAGATCAGGTCACGTGAGACTCTTCACTGAACTTCTATAAATTTCCCAACGCAGCCTGGGGACTAAGAAAGGCCAGCTACTGGCCCCAGGCCCAGGACTATGCTTTTCCTCCCTGCTCCCTGACACTGGGCTATTTTTAGCTTCCCAAGCCTCTCGGCCCACCCCCAGATGGCAACCATCCCCCTGGACCAGTCAGGCCCACTCTCGCCCCTCCCCCCCCCCATCCCATAACGTGCTCCTAGTGATGGTTTTACTGGTGTTTGCTGGTGCTGGTAGCCAAGAAGTAAGTTGGGAGGAGGGGCAGGCTGGATTGGTTAGCTGTGGGGTGGAAGGGTGTTGTTCATCTGTGTTCATCTGGGGGAGAGAGTGGTCGGGGGGGCTAAAAGTATCCCCTGGCCCCAGGGGAGAGGGGAAAAAGAAGCCCCTTATCCCCCCAACACCACCCCCCCATCCCACCAAACCCTCCCAGACCCCACCAGCCCCTGATGACCCTGCTTCCTCCTCTTAATTCCCCCAAGTTCCCCCACCCTCCCTCATTTCAATTTACCTTAGATCAGGTGGCCTTATTTGACTCAATCTCACCTCTCCTTGAGACTGTACGTACCCTAGACAGCAAGCGCCAAGTTTCTGTACCACCCACATAAGCCCCCAAAGACTACATGCATGGACATACATCCTTTGCTGGCCCTCTGAAGAATTTCCCCCCCCGCCGCCCATCTTTCCAATTCATTTTACAAGATTAAAACCACAGGCACTTCATCTAATCCAAGACAGTTGCATAAATCCAAACTGTCTAACATATATAGTACTACATTTACTTTACTTACCATAGGCAATGGCTTAGTTATGAAAAACTAAAAGTAGATATTACAAAATCAGCCAAAAATAAAAGAACAACTGGGGGATTCAATTTGTTAACTAAAGCTCCTATAGAATGGGGAAAAGCCCCAACTTGAATTTTTTGGGGGGATCAAATTAGTGAATTGTTTTATAGTAACCTTGGTAATGATATAAGATTCTATCATACTCTTATAATATCTGCTTCAATTGTGTGATTTTTATATCACTGAAATAGCTTACAATGCAATGCAGCCAATGGCCCCAAACTGATGAACACATAGTATACTATGTGTTTTTATCCAACTTGAATTAGGTTTTAGTGCTGTAGGAATTTTAATTATTGCAACATTTAATCTCTGGAAGTCAGTCCACACACTATTTTTTTAGTATAGTTTTAATTATAATCAGATGCAATGCACCTTTATTCTATTACAATGAAACAATGTTACCCTGCAGTCCTCCTGGCATTACCTTATATCCATTAGCAATTGCTGATTTAAGCTTTTAACGGTAACAGCAGCCATATCAATTCATGCTGCTGACCTCTACTTTTCTGAATGAATTAAGAGGAAGAGAAAAATGTGGCTTCCACTAAGCTTCCATTCCAGCACAGGAAATCCTGTGTGGTTAGGCACAGTATGTGTCATGCTCAGAGATTTCATTCTACTCCCCTTTAAATGCCAGCATTAGCAACATGTCACAGGAAATTCTTCCTTATTTTCAGTAGTTCATGGGACAAGGCAGCTTTGGAAACAAGGTCAGCATGAATAGAGCATTGCTTCCTTATCACTGCTAAGCAGCTGTGTTGAGGATGCAAGACAACACTGCATCATGTCCCTGAATACCTCTTTTCATAGACTTTTAAACATATTCAGCACGAAGTTAGAAGCCCTTTTGTGCTTTTTATTTTGTGACTTACGTGGAACTACATCCAAAAATATTTCTTTTAAAAATGCTCTGAGTTAGTATTGAGGTTAACACAAGGGCAATGAAATAGAAATTTAAGTTACTTTCACACACGAGCATATCCGGGACAAAGGGCAACTAAGTGGATCTTTTATAAGATGGAAACACTAAAAAACAAACCCACAAACTAAACAAAAAGTTAAGCCATCAGTATATCTCTATGCCATCCTTCCAGGAAGCAAGAACCCTGAGGCCAGTCTCTTTTCCTACTTCCCTAACAATGTATCACTTATCTTCAAACCAGTACCTAAATCTTCTTTTTCCACATTTCTGACACTCCTGTCCTGTACAAAAAGCTCTAGCTGGTAGAACACTAAGGCTAGTGTCTATCTCTGAGCAGAACTATCCAGGGATTGGTGTGTTCACACATCACCCTTCTAATTGAGATTAAGTGAGCAGCTGAATGCACCGGTACTTTTCTGCCATTGATTCATAGATGTTAGGGTTGGAAGGGACCTCAAGAGATCATAGAGTCTGACCCCCTGATGCAATCTCAGGATAACTATTCAGATGTACTTTGCAAATCCCAGAATAAACTGTTAGGACTTCTTATCCCATGAACCTTTTATAAGGATTTATTCCAAGATTAATCCCTGTATGGGAGAGATATAAACGTGCTAAGCCAGAGGCAGGCAAAATATGGCCTGCTAGGCCATTCTACCTGGCCTGCAGGGTCCCTAAAAAATTTAGAAAAATCAATATTTATCTGCGCCTGGCTGCCTGTCAAAGATGTCAGGAGCAAGGGGCAGTAGGACCCAGGGGAAGCTGCCAGCAAGGCCAAACAGCTGTAGAAACACGGCCAGCCCAGCTGCGCCCCAACCCCAGCCCAGGTCCCATCCCACCCCCCATCCAGATGCCTGTGCCTAGCAGGCTCCTGACCTGGGACCCTGGGGCTGTTCATGCCTTCCTGCACTGGAGGGAAACTCAGATAAGGGGGGTGGGGTGAGGGGGGAAAAGACAGGGGAGGACCGTGGGTGATCACCCCAGTCCTCAGGGTCAGGTTGGCTGCTGCGGTCCTAGAACTG
>NW_005842814.1:237128-245109 GCF_000455745.1 Alligator sinensis | reverse complement strand
GGCAAGCTGTAAGATGGCTGCAGCAGATGGGAGGGAAGTGGCAGCGAGTAGGTGTGCACAGCGCAGCAACAGCTGGGCCAGAGCCAGTGCAAGCAGGGCCCAGGGTAGGGCAGCAGGAGTGTAGGGACCGGCCCAGCTGCCTCCCTCCCTGCTGGCGCAGCTCAGACTGGCTCCATAGAGCCCCTGCCAGCCTGTGCCCTGCGCTCCTGCTGCCCAGCTCTGGTCTCCACAGGCACTGGCTCCAGCACACTGGCATGGGCCCCGTGCTCCTGCCCAGCTATTGCTGTACTCCATGTACCCATTTGCATCCTAGGCACGCAGAGGGGCTGGGGCAGCTCTGCAGCAAGGTAGCAAAAGGGCACAGCAGCCCCCTTGGCTCTCCTGGCATGGATCTTCGAGAACTCCTGGCGAAGTGCCCGAAGATTGAAAGATGGCCAACGTGGTGCCTATCTTCAAGAAGGGGAGGAAAGTGGATCCAGCAAACTACAGGCCCATCAGCCTGACCTCTATCCTGGGGAAAGTCTTGGAAAAGATCAAAGAGGCCGTTCTTAACAGACTAGTCGATGGCAACATCTTGAGGAATAGCCAGCATGAGTTTGTTGCAGGTAGGTCTTGCTTGACCAATCTTATTTCCTTTTACGGCCAGGTGACCTATCACCTGGACAAGGGAGAGGAGATTGATGTCGTATATCTTGACTTTAAAAAAGCCTTTGATCTGGTTATCCACGATCACCTCTTGGCAAAACTGTCCAACTGCAGCCTTGGGTCGACCATGATCTGCTGGCTGCTGGAATTGGCTCCGTGGTCAGACCCAGAAGGTGGTGGTTGACAGAAGTCAATCGTCACGGTGTGCTGTGACCAGTGGGGTCCCTCAAGGCTCTGTCCTTGAACCTATATTATTCAACATCTTCATTAATGATGTGGACATTGGAGTCAGAAGTGGATTGGCCAAGTTCACCGATGACACCAAACTCTGGGGTAAAGTATCCACACCTGAGGACAGGAGGGCAATCCAGGCTGGCCTTGACAGGCTCAGGAAATGGGCAGACGAGAACCTGGTGGTGTTTCACACTGAAAGGTTCTTCACCTTAGGGAGAAAAACCCGCAGCACGCTTATAGGCTCGGCAGTGCTACGCTGGCTAGTACTACGGATGAAAGGGACTTGGGGGTCATGACTGACCACAAGATGAACATGAGCCTTCAATTCAATGTGATGCTGCTGCTAGTAAAGCAAGCAAAACACTGGCTTGCGTTCATAGATGCTTCTCAAGCAAGTCCCAGAATGTCATTCTCCCGTTGTAATCGACCTTGGTGAGGCTGCAGCTGGGGGACTGCATCCAGTTTTGGGCTCCACAATTCAAAAAGGATGTGGAGAAGCTTGAGAGAGTCCAGAGAAGAGCCGCGCATGATCAGAGGTCAGGAAAACAGACCTTATGATGAGAGGCTGAGAGCTATGGAACTCTCCAGCCTGGAAAAGTGCAGGCTCAGGGGTGATCTGATGGCTGCCTATAAGTTTATAAGGGTTGCTCACCAGGATCTGGGGGAACGTTTATTCACCAGAGCACCCCAAGGGGTGACAAGGTTGAATGGTCATAAACTCCTCCAAGACCGTTTCAGGCTGGACAGAAGGAAGAACTTTTTTACTGTCCAAGCCCCCAAGGTCTGAAATAGCCTGCCACCAGAGGTGATTCAAGCACCTGCTTTGAACATCTTCAAGAGAAATGTGGATGTTTACCTTGCTGGGATCCTATGACCCCTGCTGACTTCCTGCCCCTGGGGCAGGGGGCTGGACTCGATGATCTTCCGAGGTCCCATCCAGCCCTAATGTCTATGAAATGCTATCCTGCTGGACAATGCTCTTCTGATGTCAGGCCAGGTGATGCCAGCCAGCAGATATACACTGTTTAGGCTGGTTGGATTCAGACATCCTGTGATGCACTGGAAGCTATCATTCAGAATAGGGTCAAAGTGCCAATGTGGCAGCACCAGGCAGAAACTTTTGCTTGGCCCCTGAGCAATTATTTCGGGCGGAGGGCCGCTTAACAAGTTTGGGTGAGCTGTTGAGGGCCACATGGGTCCCCGGATGCTATACTGGGATGGGAAGTCCTGCCCCTTAACCCCTGATCTTTGCCACCACAAGTCCCTCCCCTTGACCCCCAAAAATACTTCTTTTAGGAGAAAGGGTTACCATCTTAGAACCAGAAAGAAAACAAATCATACACTTAGAGTCAAACACCTGCTAGAACAGATTTGTGTTAGTGCAGTGTATATAAAAGGGACCGCATCATAACTCAACAATACAGTCTTACTCTTTTGTTGTGTGTGGAGTGTGGGGGTGCATGTGTGTATGGTGGGGTGTGTGAGGGGTTGTGAACAGTGTTCCCTCTAAGCTGTGCGCGTGTGTAGCTGCACACAATAAAAAAAAAATCATGCTATACAATAACTTTTTAATGCTGCGCACACAGTGGCGCACCATTGGGGACAAACTAAAGGTACGAGACACCTGCTGTACAACCGTCCCACAGCACACAAATGTCTGAAGTCACACAGGAGCTTTCTCACAAGCTGCCAACCTCTTGATGCCAGCCCAAAGAGATGACTACAGATGTGGAACGAGAGGCTGAAGAAAATACCCAACAGCAAAAATATGCACATTCCAGCAGCTGAGTCTTTACCACCAGGGGCTGACAAACCATGGCAAAGGTGGCAATGTCTCAACTACCTATGTACCGGAGTCAGATATTCGAAGGAACTAATAAAGAAGTGGGACTATACCACTGGTTCAACCACCTGTGGCATACAGCCTCACACTATGCAACACCTGCTGCAATGCCAGCTACTTGAAGGTACATGTACAATGAAAGATCTTGCAAAGCACAATAAACAAGCACAAGCATGTGTAACAAAATGGTCAAGTGTAGGCAAAGACATGAGAAGAAGAATCCCAAGACAACAGACATGGACGTATGAACTGCTTTTGTCTCAGGACAAATGTGATGCCTGTTTGATGCCTGTGTAACAGGGAACCCCAACCTTGTTGACTGCAATCAGAGGAGGAGCAGGACTTCTGTAGCCCACAGGGGAAGACGGCTGCAACAGTCAGCCCCAACAAAAATTCTAGTCTTGAGGCCTGGACCTGCTAAGAACCATGGGAAGGCTACAGAACAAGAACAAACCAACACCTTGTAAGGCTGAGTAGGAACTGCTAGGCACATCTCCAGGGGCAGCAGTCCCTTGACTGGAGGGGTGGGGTTGGCTGCAACTAAGCCCTCTCTCTATGCAAGGGTGGGCAGTCCAGGATTCAGGGGAAAAAGTTAGGCAGCAGAGGTGGCTGCCAGGGGAAAAAGGTGATATCCTAGGGCTGGGGCTACTCCTTAAGAAGGTGACAATGCTTATGGCCCTGAGGGGTTGAGTTTGAGTTAGAATCAGATAGTTAGCCTTTTGTGGGTTGGTTTTCTCTTCTTCATTTAAGTCTATGACCAGTGGACTGGGTTGTGGTCATAGAGAAAGTCTGGAGAACACATGGCAGGGTGCCAGGGGTGCTATCAATTGTAAGACCTGGGTTGGTTAGAGACAAGGGAGGCTGGGGCCTAGGAACCTGGAGTCTGAAGAAGAAGGCCTGGGCTGAGGGGACTCAGCCAGATAAAGAGGGGCAAAGGCCAAGAAGGGTTTGGGGCCTGAGGGGCCCAGTGTTAATTTGGGACCAAGAGATCCCCAATAAAGGGCAAGCAAAAGTTATCTGCAAAGCCTGGGCATGACTATGGGGGCAGCTGGAAATCACGAGTCTAGCCCCTAAGGAGACTATGGCCCGCTTAAGAGGGAGTACACTCATGGGGTGAGGGCAGAGAAGTAAAAAGCATCAACTAATAAGCCACTCCAGCCCCTATGGGCAGCCTCCCCTTCACCTACGCAACATCAATTCATGGCAGGTGAGAGACAGGAGGCATAGGAGACCAGGGAACAAAGGCAGACTTGTCTGGCCGCTAGGGGTACCAGAGTCCAGGGAGGGCAGAATACCTGAGCCTGTCACAGTATGGGTGGATTATACTGAATTTAAAATGTAGTTAAGAGTTTACAAGTTTGAGTTTTAAAAACATCCAATGAAAGAAAATGTGAAAGTAAAATATTTGTTTTCTAATAACATGAAGGAGTCGTGCAACCAAGTTTTCCTCCATACCATTTACAAGAATGTATTAGAAGTTTTAAAATTATTAATGATCCAGTCTAATGAAGTTACATGAGTTACTCTGGCAGGATCTTCCTTAACAGCTTCACTGCAACAAAACACCTTTAAAAGACTTTGTATTGTTACCAAGAGTATCATATCACTTGGGGGAAGGGGAGAAGGAAATGCAATTAAAAAACAAAAAAACCCGAAAAACACAAATCAGGTGAAAGGAAACATGCTTTAACAACAGGTCCAGGTGACTAAATGGTAACCAACATCATTTGGAAGAAATCTATATTGTGAGAGATTTCGTGTAAACTAATTAATAAATATATAGTAAACAGTGTACAAAGACACAAATTAATATTTTTTAGCTGCAAGAGATGCAAAGGCAACATGCTTGGTCTCAAAGCTCAAGTGTGAAAACTATCTGATTAAGAATTTATGCCGATAGGCTCACAAATAAGCCACTGCCAGCATTCCTCAATTGTAAGGATAGCAACAATGGGTTTAGCTAAGAGATAATAGGAAGCAAACCTCCCCCACTGCTGCAGATTGTTCCCATCTTGTTAAGGGAAATTATTTTTTGTCTCGACAGCTCCATTGTTCACAGACATATCTATATTTATGACTTGTTTGCTATAAAAATTCAGGAAATAATATTAACATATTTACAACAGAAGAGAGACTCAGAAAGGCTATTCACTCAAAGCTCTGAAGCTCTAAATGTTCTTGTAGTGCAGGTGAAAATCATGTGAAATTAGGCATTTTATTAAGTCAGAAAATTGAGCAGTTTTTGTACCAAATCTATATGAGGACACTAGTAACATCATTAGAGTGTGTCCAACATAAAAAGCTTAGTGACTAATGCTCCCAATATTTTTAACTGTATACAGTCAAAGAAATTTTCCTTTAATGGAATTGTAGAACAGAAGTACGCCTTGTTTAGCCTGTGAACAAGCTTTTGCTTACTGCTGTCAGTGCTAGACATATCCCGGTATAGCAGTCATCCGCACGTTGAATGAAAATAGTTTGCAAAATGCCACTTCACTATTAGTCAGATAGTATTATTCACCCAAGGAAGAACTTGGAGTTCAGAACTAAGAGTAGCATTTTCAGGCTTGGAAACTAAATTGTCAACAGCCATTTTTCTCATGCACAAAGCGTTTAACAATGTGAGCTCACAGCAACAGTAAACTCGGCTCATTTATTGGCTAGTAAAAAGTGACCTTTTGTACCTAAGTTTTGTGTTAGTTCAATAGCAGTTTTGGTGGTAGGCTGGTGTGATCATCTGTGACTGTGAAACACTCTTTCAGCTTATAAACTACCTTAGGTTCAACACCACTGCATCTAGCCCTGCAGAGTCTTTCACTGTTGCTTTGAGAAACTTAATGAAAATGGATACATTCAGGACAGAGTGAAAAGAGAACTCAGCAGGCCTGACCCTAAATCTAAACAATGGAACTGTAGTGCCAGCGTCATTGTAATGACATGACAGATGTAGGTCTTGCTAGCTTTCATCTGCGGCTGTGATTGATAGCTTCCAATTTGCTGACAAGATGTATAAAGTTTCTAGTCTTATTCGATTTTCAGGCTTGAAATTCTAAACATTACTTAATATGGAAGATGCACAGATCCTTTTGTTCAAAATGGCTGTTCCATTATGGAAATGTCTTATGATCAGTAGATGTAGTGTAGTGAGAGCTTATTTTAACCCACCCTATAAATATGTTACAACACTCTCTCTCACACAAAGACATTCTATAGACTAATAAAAGAAAAACTGAGAAAGGGGATGGCATCATCTGTTAATATTGACATCACTTCAAAAACATGAACCACTCAAACAAAACCCTGCAGTACTTTACCATTTCAAATTAAATTTAATTCAAAATCAAAACAAATGCAATGAAGTACTGTGGAGAATGTTTTCAGGCTTCCCCATACTATTAATTTTGCAAGCACTTTAGCAACTCCATGAGTAAAACAGCATTGTGCTTTGCCTTTAACACAGAGGAATTGTTCTTAAATAAAAATGAAAACTTGCATTCCCAATACATATATTCCTGTCTACAGGGAATTTTAGCTTCTGGAGCTAGGAACATTGCTTTACTGCTGGGGTATTTATGGTACAAGGCTTTGAAACTCCACATCCCTCCTCTCAAACCTGATCCAAAGCTCAGGAATGTCGACAGCAATCTTTAAATTTCAGTGGAAGCTTGATTAGTCCCTTGAAAAAGGCCGTAAGACATCTCTTTAGAGAGAACTGCCTCCTCTCAATCAAGAAAAGGCAATAACATATATAAAAGAGCATCCCATTTCTCTAATTCTGTCCTCTCAAGCACAGAGAGATCATTTCTGCTTAAAGAATAAAATAGAATCAATCAGTTGTAGTTTTCAAACGTGACAATATTTCTTTCTTATTACTGTATTTGGTATCTAAATAGGATGGGCAGTCACATGAATGAGACAAGTAGAACAACAGTTGTGGGATGCCCCCTTGGTAAAACAGTCAAACACACAACCAGGTTAGACAATGAAATAATTCCTTGGTTAACTGCATGAAATAAAGCAAAATCAACAGTAGTTAAGCAAATGCAGGGGAAAAACATCCACATAAAAATACTTAAAGGTTTATTAAAAAATAATCCAAAGTATAAGAACTGCCAAACTCCTCCCAAATTCAGTGACTTGCTGAGCCTTCATACTCCACATTTCTGCAAAAAAAGTGGCTTAACCAAGTTAAAAGGCCTCAATGGTTCCATAAAATGTCACTGTTCAGAGGCCCCAATTCTGCAATTCATTGCACAGGGACCGACTGCAGAGACTGCACAGAGCCTCAATGACTTCAGGGCCTTCATTAAAGTAGAGCTTTGTACCCAGAATGTACTATGTACACAGTACCATATTATCAAATTCAAGCCAAATTTATTGTCTGGTTTTTTTAAATGCTCAAAAAAATGCTACAGAATGTAGCCTTAAAATCACAAATGTGAAAATAGAGGTGGTAACATTGAATGTCTTCTTTGCTCCCCCCCCCCCCCCCTTTTTTTTCAATTTTTAATTGAAAGAAATATCCAAGCTGGAACTCATGGCCATTTGGGGAGGAGGGGCAAGGAGCAGAGCTGGAAACAGTAAAGAGCTTTCCAAGTAAAAATTACGGGTTTATTATAAACTCAGCACTTAACTTTGTAAACAGATGTGCTACTTCCAAGGTTCTTCCACCTCAGTCAGTGTTTTTATTTATCTGATTTAGTACAAGTTTCTTTTACACAAAGCAAGAAGGAATGCAATTGAAACTCCTATCTTAATTACAGGTCTCTTTGTTCTATTATGAACCTTTCTTGACTGCTCAGTAATAGTACCCAGAAGAACAATACATATTTAAATCTCTAATCCTTATAAAGGAAGAAAGCCCTTTTGCAGTTTCAAAGTAGCTGCAACGAACTGGCTTGGAGCCCAAAAACTGCTGGGGGGGGGGGGGGGGGGAAGAGAAGGGAAGAGATTAATAATCCAGAAGGATTACTTATTCTTTACTTTACTTTTAAATCAAATATCCCTGATGTGCGGGCCGGGTGTGAGTCGGGCCCTTTTTTGTGCTCTGTGCGGGCTGTGGCCAGCAGCCCGGGCACGCAGGGTCGGAGAGAACGGGCGACACGCTAGAATTAGGCACGGACTCGTAACAGTAGATTTAAAGATTGTTTACTTACACCGAAGATGGTTGCGGTGCAGGCTGGAAAACTTGCTTGAGTTGCAGTTACAAACAAAACGACACGAACAATAACGTGGAGTTTGCTAGGCTCCCCGGAAACA
>NW_005842814.1:226044-237073 GCF_000455745.1 Alligator sinensis | reverse complement strand
AATTATCGCTCGAAGACGGAAAGAGGTGGGCGATGGATCAGGTCGCCAAACTCCTCTGAATCTCACGCAGGGTTTCTATTACCCTGCCGTGTACCCAGAGTCCCCACGAGATGGATGTGGAGTCCTCTTCGGTTTGGGCGGAAACCGCTCAAGCCTCTTATACGGCTAACAGGCCGGTCTTGGCCCGCCACGTGGGAATAATTTAGAACTAGCCAATAGCGGAGAACAAATTTGCATGAGGGTGGCGGGAACTCCTTTGCACCGTGCATTTCTGTTGCAACTTGAGAAATGCACCCTGCAAAGGATGCTACAAATTGGCGGGAAATTCTCCCTTGCACCGGGTTCTCCTCTGCAGCAGAAAACTCCACCGTGCAACGAAGCTGCAATTTAGCGGGAATAATTCTAGTGCCGAAGCACACACAAAATCATACCTTTGGGTTATGACACCTGACAACACACTAGTTTTCTTCATATTTCTAATTTGTTATTTCACTTGAATGAAAGTAAACCTTCCCATAAGAGCACAGACACTCAAATAGCAGATAAAAATTGAGAACACCACAAAACTTAGAAAAGGCATCCAGAAATCCTGTTATTCTGATACCAAGGTAATAGGTACAGCGTAGTAAAAAAAATCCTGTATCTCTACACTATCAGAGTACTCTGTGGGATTGTCACTGGCTATCTAAAAGATTCCCTCTTCCTCTGCAAAACATGAACTTTTATGACAACTACATTTCACAAAAGAAATAAAAATATTGACCAATAATGGAAGGATTTAAAATGCAGTACAAAAACATCCACAGGAGCTGCTTAATATCAGACCATAGAACTGACCCATGTAAGCTAAAAATGACCAAGGACCTCACCACTTTCCAGCTAAATATAAAACTCAGTTTTCAGTTGAGCCATTATCATGCAACATCCACCTCACAAGCCTGTAACTAATCAAGAAATTTATTTTAAAGAACATGAAGGAAGAAAAATGCATTTCTAAATAGCTGGGAGGCACCAGAATACTACACTACTAGGGTCATAAGCATCTTGATAAGAGTGGATTAAAATAAAATTTTGTAGAGCAAAAGGATATTTGGTAGATCACAGATGTTTACATGGTTTTGGGAGTTTGCTTGCATGAGAATATCACATTATGTTAGTCACCTGCATGTTTTAATATTGTACATGTAGATGTTCAGCAACACTGCTCTTCTACTAAATGTACCTTTTGTTTGAAATGGTTAGAGAATTCAAGATGTTTAACAAGTTCATTCTCAGCTATGAACTTGAAGTTTTTTCACATATACAGGGTTTCTTTCCACCCCCCCCCCTTTTAATGCAAGAATAATTCTGCTTCTTCATTTTATATGGATTCTTTGTTCCATCAACATTGTAATTTCACAACTAAACATATTAATAGGGTCATAAATATTCAGATTATGTAATAAAGATAGTAAAGCATCTGATAAAACACCGTTAGCATTCATTTACAGCAGCTGGGAAGGCCTTGCCAAATGTTGCTTTACATAACAGGTCATGATGTTCTGACTGCATTAAGCTTTCTGATCACTCCTATTTTATCTGCTACAATTTTTGAACACTATCTGAGACCGTGAAAACACTATGCAGTGGATTTAAAAGTCCTCTGATGTACACAAATGTTTCAAAGGTTTAAGAGATTAAAATGTCAAAAATATCAGCCTTTTGGTTAGTATGATTGTACTTTTCACATTTTGTTGTACACAGATATAAATGATGGTCAAATAATTTATGAAGTTTATGGGCTGACAGGGGATAAAGCACTGCTGGACCTGGTACTGGCCAAAGGTGATGGTCTAATCAGCAACCTAAGAATTGAAGGGAAGTTGGGTGACAGTGACCATGAGCTGATCACTTTCACTATCCATCACAAAGCTGGCAAGTCAGCCAGCAATGCAGTAGTCCTTTACTTCAGGAAAGCTGACTTTCATAAGCTCAAGAGGCTTGTTCTTGAGGCCCTGAGAGGCCATGATCTCACAGGGAGGGGAGTTCATTCCGAGCTGTTGCTCCTTAAGGAAGCGATCCTAGAAGCACAAGGGGAGTCCATCCTAACCTGTAGGAAAGGTGGTAAAAGGGCTCAACAACCCCCTTGGCTCAACAGGGAACTCAGGGACCTCCTATGTCAAAAAAGAGAGGCTTATAAATGATGGAAGACAGGAAATACCACTAAGGAGTATTCTGCACTGGTCCGCACCTGCAGAGAGTGAACCAGGAAAGCCAAGGCTGCAACTGCATTCCAACTGGCTACATGAATCAAGGACAAGAAAAAGTCCTTTTTCAGATATGTGGGGAGTCGAATGAAAAACAAGGGCAACTTTGGACCCCTGCTAAACCAGCTGGGGTGGCTGACTACCAACAGGAAAAAGCCAATCTGCTTAATGATTACTTTGTGTCTGTTTTTCACCAGACCAAAGGGACCACACTGCCTAACATGATGCGGGATGACCAGGGTGATGGTGAATATATGCCCACCACTGGCGTGGATCTTGTGAAGGAGCATCTTTCGAGGCTGGACCCCCACAAATCAGCTGGTCCAGATAGATTGAACCCAAGAGTGGTAAAGGAACTGGTAGACATCATAGTACAGACACTGACAAGGATATTCAAGAACTCATGGTGCTTGGGCGAAGTACCTGAAGATTGGAAAAGGACCAATGTGATGCCCATCTTCAAGAAAGTGACAAAGACAACCTGGGAAACTACAGGCCAATCAGTTTGACCTCAATCCCTGGGAAGATTTTGGAAAAAAAAAAAAAATCAAAGAAACCGTTCTTGACGGGCTAAGAGAAGGCAGCATTCTGAGGCACGGGTTTGTTGTAGGTAGGTCTTGCCTGACCAACCTCATTTCCTTCTATGACCAGGTGACTTATCAGCAGGACAAAAGGGAATAGGTTGATATAATTTATTTGGACTTTAAAAAAGCCTTTGACCTGGTGTCCCATGATGTCCTCAAGGAAAAACTGGGCAACTGCGGGCTTGACTACTCGACAGTCTGATGGCTGGGGATTGGCTCCAAGGTCAGACCCAGAGGGTGGTAGTTAATGGAACCGAATCAACATGGCACTCAGTGACAAGTGGTGTCCCCCACGGCTCCATTCTCCGACCTGTACTCTTTAATGTCTTCATAAACAATATGGACACTGGTGTCAGAAGTGGACTGGCTAAGTTTGCTGACGACAGAAAACTTTGGGGAAGAGTGTCCACACTTGAGGATAAACTGGTAATCCAGGCCGACCTCGAAAGGCTTACAAGGTGGACGAATGAAAGCCTGATGGTATTCAATACAGAGAAATGCAAGATGCTTCACCTCAGGAATAAAAACTGGCATCACACTTACAGGCTCAGCAGCGCTACACTTGCTAGCACCATGATCGAAAGAGACTTGGGGGTCACGACCACAAGATGCGGTGTGATACTACAGCTGGCAAAGTGAACAAAACTCTGGCTTGCATTTACCGATGCATCTCGAGCAAGAACCACACGATCATCCTCCCCCTGTACTCGGCCTTGATGAGGCCGTAGCTGGAGTACGGCATCCATTTCTGGGCTCCACAGTTTAGGAACGATGTTGAGAAGCTTGAAAGAGTCCAGAGGAGCACCACATGCATGATCAGAGGGCAAAAGAACAGGCCTTATGAAGAAAGGCTGCGAGCTATGGGACTCTTCAGCCTGGAGAAGCACAGGCTCAGGGGTGACTTGGTAGCAATGTGTAAATACACAAGGGGTGTGCATCAGGATTTGGAGGAACGCCTGTCCACCAGAGCACCCCAAGGGATGACAAGGTCCAACAATCACAAACTCCTGCAAGACCGTTTTAGGCAGGGCATAAGGAAAAACTTTTTGTCTGAGCCCCCAAGGCCTGGAACAGACTCCCCTCAGAGGTGGTGCAAGCACCTACTCTGGATACTTTTAAGAAACATCTGGATGCTTATCTTGCTGTGATCCTTTGACTTTAGCTGACTTCCTGCCCCTTGGGCAGGGCCTGATGATCTTACGAGGCCCCTTCCAACCCTAATGTCTATGAAATCTATGAAATTCTCCTCTCTGTTGTAGTGCCACAGTCTCTGATAAAGTCATTTTACTTTCTAAAGCTTACTTTTCTTAGAATATTTCATGTAAACTGTGCACACAGACAAGTAAAATAGCATGCAGCACATTTAAAATGTATCTAATACAACTGTTTTAAATAGGCAATATCAACTGTAATTGAAAGATTTCATAAAACATAAATGTATTCACAACACTGCTGGCGCATTTTACTCTTACAGTTGCATCAAAAGTCAAGTAGTAGTTCTTGTCTTGTTTCAGTTCTTGTCTAAAGCAGTGATTCTCAACTAAGGATGGTGTGAGATCCTGTTAAAGGTGCCATGAGGTGATGCATAATATTAGCACTGTTAGATGTGCGGAGACCTATACTGTATATACAAGATAAACCCAGAGATTTCAAACAGGAATCCACAACATCAAAAACATTCAGACCTGTTGTGGTCTTTCCGAGTTCTTTGCAACAGAAAAACTGCTCTATTAAATCTTTCCTAATCAATACATGACATCAGTTTTTGAAATAGGGTACTGTTAAACTTAGAAAAACTACTGAGGCATTCTTTGTGTCTGAAAAAGTTGAGAATCACTGACCGATGGGGCATTTATACATGTGCTCTGGGGCAGGAGAGGAGGGGGAGGTGTCCAAGAGGTGCTCTAGTTAAAGCACCTGGAGTATCATGTGCATCAGTGTCCCCGCACTGAAAAACGGGGGCAAAAGCAGTTCTTAAATGACTGCCCACTGAGAAAAACAAACCATACTAAGGATGCCATCAAAATAAAATACAGTAAAATCTCCATTATCCAGCATCCCTGAGATAAGGGGATTGCCAGTTATGTAAAAATTCCATTTATCTAAACCCCCCCCAGCAGGGGTTTTCAGAAAACATGGAGCAGGGGAAGAGGAGGTGATGGCCTCACGTGGAGCGGAGGAGGTGGGGTGGTGGCGGCTGCACGAAGAGCAGCAACAGTGCAGGGTGGTTGGTGGCGGTGGCCACCGCGTGCAGGCTTTCCCACCCACCCCTTGGTTAATGGAATTTCCGGTTAGTTAAATGCCGGACAGTGGAGATTTTACTGTACTGCTTTATATTTCATAGTGTTAAATATATATGAATCACCTGGAAGCTAAGATTTCAACTGTGTTGGTAAGGACACATTGCTTCTACACTTAAAAGTACTTTCTCTTTTCAAAGGTATTTACAACAGACCTGCCAACAGAATGGGACTTGGCCTCCAGCTTTGCTTCCAGCTAAAGGATTAGGAGAGCATCTCTACTATGATTTCTCATATTACTAATCTCTTATTAATCAAATAGCATTTCTGTGGCAACTACAAAAATTGCCAATCTAGAAAGCTTGTATTTGGAAGTAATATATTTTTAGCTCTCTGAACACAAGATAACAGGTGGCCACAAGAAGGATAAGCCAACTTCCTGTGACCCCCAGGTGCTCTGCAAGTCTGATGTCCTAGTTCAGAAAGCAAAGGGTTAAAACAAATCCTTACAGTTTGAGTGCATGCAGAGATAATAAAGTTGAATTCATCACTTTACTTGAGGAAAAGGGACTAAGATTTAAAATATTTAAAAGAAAAAAAAATGTAAAAAGAACTGCTACTGACCCAGAAGAGAGATGTCTCCGTAATTTTAAGAATATTTTTCCAAAAAGAAATTTGCAATTACATAAATTTCCATAGAGAAATTCCATCAAAGAGCAACTCACAAAGACACTCATTGACCCAGAGGAACAGACTTCCACCTTCAGCTTCCTCTGTGTAAAATGAAATTTATTTTCTACCTACTGGGGACTTTTTACCATCTTTAATTTTCCCTGAGCCTAATGAAGGGCGTGCGCGCCCAAAAAAAGCCTGCAGAAAAAGATATCTTTTTCCGATTTCTTAGTTGGTCTAATAAAAAGGTATCACTTTTGAACCAAGTGTTCTACAGTTTTGCATTTCTTTCCATAAAGGAAGAAGGCATTCTCTGAGAACAAACATGAAGGCAGGGATTCAGAAGCATTACCAAAATGTCTTTTCAAAGCTCTTTCTACAGGTTGTAATTTTTTTTTCAGATATTTCATTCTCCTTGTCTATTCCTGATATTGAAGCATGCACTTGAGTAATGGCACTTCGCACAGAGCTTTTCAGTTACTTCACACTGGACACGTAGAATAAAGGTTGGGGAACACAGAGCATCCTATTAGAAAGACAAAATTTGCAAACCAGATAAATTTTCAAATATAACTGGAATCTGAAGTATTGCATGCTTTCCCATGGCACAATTCTAAAAGTCACAATCTTGGTTAATTGTCATGAGTGATGAAGGGTCACTTAATTTTGGCTCCTCCCCCATGCCTTTTTTCCCCTTCCCTTCTCTGCTTTACCTTTTGTTTTCCTAATTTCTACCTATTTACATTCTCACAGACATCCTGTCACACTTTTAGCTTCTTTCATTCCTTGGAGTCTCAAAACAGCAGAGACTCCCTATGCCTGAAGAAGGGTGATTGCACCTGAAAGCTTGCTAAGAACTTTTTTCCAACAGATGGTCTAATAAAAGATATCACATCTACCCAAAGAACCTTGCCCACTGAAGGGTCGGTCACTGGAGTCAGTTCTCCTCCCTTCAAGTAAAAGCACTTATGACTATAGCTGGATGATTACCACAAACAACTGCTGTTATTTGATCAAGTAAATGCTGCAAATGTGCTTCAAAATTATTTGCAAGCTATTTCCATTCTTCCAATTCCCACAAACATTTATTTGGATAAATTTGTTTGCTGGACTGCTCACCGAAACCAACTAGAACAAGGGACAGCATCTGCAGCAGTAGATTTTGATCATCATCAAGAGAGCCATTTCTGAGCCTTGGACTCAGACAATCAGAGGGCAGACAGGTCACATGGGAGGTAACTGATTCTGCAGTAAGAATAGCAAATTACAAACCAAATACAACAAACCTTCAAGAGAGGTAAATTACATACACTTTTCATTTAATTTTGAACACCTTTTTATTTGTGAATTTTATACAAAGAAAGAGGTGCTAATAATCTGTGCAAAAGAAATAATAGTTCACACACTTCTGAACCAGCCCCCTGCCAATAAATACAGTTACCCATTTATTTAAATCTAGATACAATCTATAGTTATGTGCTTTAATGTTAAAGGAAGTTTTAAATCAATGCGGAGGTTTTTCTCTAGAGGATTTACTTCCATTATCACTTATTCTGGATGTTGCTACTTTCAGTGGTTCACTGAATAAGTAATGAACCCTCTGGATTTTTCATACTAATTTACTAAGTAAAATAAATAAAATGTTTACTTACAAGGCAAAATTATCTTTTACTTTAAAAGTTGGTACAATTATCTTGAATCTAGAGTCCATTTATATACCCAGAGAAGTAGAGCAGTAGCACATGCCCATTAGAGCAGGACTGAAATTCGACTCTCCCTTGTGAGTGTCCTAACAACCTGGCTACAGAATCACCCTCACTCTTTATAGCATAATGAAATATTTATTGACACACAGAATGTGAAACAGCTGGAACAGGAGACCCACCCCAGAACACTCTATAGTTATGCTGTTAGCAACAATTTTAAAAAAAGACAGAGGAGACATGGGTTCAAGTCCAGGCTCCAAATTAGTCAGCTTCGGTATGTCCACACATGCAATTAATTCACAGTAATGAACTCTGGAGCAGTTTGAGCCAGAGTAAACTACTCCCCGGCACATCATCTACACATGTACCTGGGACAGCAGCAATTTGAGCTGGGGTGGAACAGTTTATGCCAGGGCCATTCCTGCCCTGCTCTGCCCCGGGCTCCAGGTGACAGCATTGGGTTGCAGAGAGGCTGGCTAGGGCACGAGGGTGCTGAAAGTGCAGAGCTGTACAGCTAGGCAGCTGGCAGGAGTCTGGCCCCCTGCGGGCTGGGCTGACCAGGTGCATTTTACACCTGTGGACAGTGTCTACATGTAAATTACCCTGGCCTAAGATAGTACTATTTTACCACACGGTAAATTAGTTTACTGCAACCTAATACCATAACATGTGTAGACAGTGATACTTTACTTTGCAGCTAATTGGTCTACTCCAAAACAAGGCACATGTGTGGATGCAGCCAGTTAGAACCTAAGTGTTCCAACCCCCGAGTTATGGGTAAGGGGGCACAGTCAACCATTCTGGCCAATAAGAGTGCTCTAAAAATATACACCAGATCAGCCCCTACAGGCAAGTGGAGTGGTTAAGCACCTTATTTAAGAATCCCCCTGGGGCTTAGGCAAGACTTACAATTTTGAGTGGCTCAGAAATGTCAATATTTGGCTGTTTTGACCCATGCCATGTGGCAAAAATTAGCAGAGAAGAAAAAGAAAAAAAAGCCAGGCATCTCTTTGACTAGCTATCTGCTGAGAAAGTTTTGATCATGTCCGCTGCACCTGAATGTTGGTTTGGGCACCTGAAGTAGCGCCCAAACACCTGAAGAATGAATTTGGCCCCAAGTCCTTATTCAGTCCTTGGCCTTTCTGAATCATTTTGCAAAATTGCTAGTAAGCAACTGTCAATCCTCTGGATCATGATGCACACGTAAGAGGTCTAGTCAGATGCCTGATGAATCCATTTGTGGCTGACAAGCTCATTTTGGGAGCAACACAGCTTGTTACAAGTTTCACAGATCCATATGTTGTCTGAGCTGGAATCCCAATTTACAGCATGCTGCTTTCTTCTTTCTCACTTTGCTTTCATCCTCTGGATCAAAGCCGCTTCATGATGAGCTGCACCCAGTGCCAGATGTTTCTTCCAGATTGGACAGGATTCCGCGCACTTCTCCCAGCTTTCTATATTGATGCTGAATGACTTCATATAATTTTTGCACACATAGCGGTACCACCATAGAGGATAAACTCACTTTCTAGAGCTATCTCAAATCTCACTGTACAAAATATTCTTGGAAATATGGTCAGGAGAATGGGAGGAGACATGGCCAATCCATTGCAACCTCCTCTTCTTGATAGTGGTTTCTAAGTGTGTCAGTCATTACTGTTTTCAGAAACCAGCTCCTACATTATAATGGTACTCCTAAATATTTAGGAATCATCCTAGAAAGAACACTGTCCTCTAAAAATCACTTAACTATGACAGCAGCTAAGTTAAAAAACCCATAATAATTTGCTCCAGAAATGCACTGGGACTTCTTGGGGAGCTGATGCCAATGCACTTAGAACAACAGCTTTAGCACTGGTTTATTCTTTGGTGGAAGACTGTGCCCCAATATGGTTAAACAGTGTTCATACTGATAAGGTTGACATACAACTCAACCAAGCAACACGAATCATTACAGGAACAATCTGATCCACCTTTCTTCAATGGCTGCCTATTCTTTGTAACATGAATCCCACCCCCCATTAAGAAGAAAAAGATGCCTTAACTAAATTATGGACTAAAATAAAAAATAGCCCACAGCTGCCTATATACAATGATCTTTTAAACCTATGGCCTCCAAGATTATAAACTAGACATCCCCCTTGGAGAACAGCAATTAAACTTGAACAAAACTCATTTTACATCCAAGATGCCTGGACGTAAGAGTGGCTCGATTAACTCCTTAATACAGAAATTATTACTACAAATCCCACCGTTGGATCAGCTGGCTTTTATCTCCCTAGACATCTTTGGTATTCTCTCAACTGAATCAGAACAGGACACAGCAGATGTGGATTTCTGTTATATCAATGGGGCTGGACTAGCTCAGTGAATTGCAACTGTGGTGCCCCTTTTCAGATTTTGAACATCACTTCTGAATGCCTACTCCATGCATTTAAGTGGAACTCTATTGGATTTGCACAATACTACACCTGAGGCAATCAGCTGACTCCAAAATTTGGACATAACAACGTAAATATGTTTTTCCTTGCTTTGTGATCATTGTATTGTCATACGCTAAATAAAATCTAGTACCTTTGTGTTTGGTACTCTGTCTTCCCACTTTAAGGTATCCAGGTTGTAGCCATATTGATCTATAGGAAAAAGCAATCAGGACTTATGGTAGAGGTGATATCTTTTATTAAACCAACTAGATTTTTGCAAAAAAAATATCCTTAATTGCACACTTTCGGGCACAAGCGCCCTTCAGCAGGCATTGGAGAAAGGATTGTAAAAGTTCTCCTGGGTAGAAATGAAAGTTCATATTTCACAGGAGTTGAAGGTGGTAAAATCTCCACCTTCAACTCTCCTATGAAATATGAACTTTCATTTCTACTCAGGAGAACTTTTACAATCTTTTCTCCAATGCCCGATGAAGGGTACTTGTGCCCGAAAGTGTTCAATTAAAGACTTTTTTTTGCAAAAATCTAGTTGGTCTAATAAAAGGTATCACCTCTACCACTTATGCAGATACTTCATGTAGAAACCATTCAGTCTTGATATGCCTAGCATATGTAGTCCACATTTCTGAACCATAAAGCAGGGATGACAGCACACAAGTCCCATAGATTCGTATCTTCACCTTAGCTGACAGTTTGCTCTTATCCCATGCACACTTCTGTAATAGCCCCAAATTCTTAGCCGCTTTTCTGATTCTGTTAGTCAGATCAGTCTGAAGGTCATGATTCCTGCTAATTGTAGAACCCTAGTAGGAAAAACTGTCAGTGACAGCAAGAGATTTATCCTCCAGTGATGATATCAAGTACTGGTTCTTTCATCCCTTGGTACATGATCGCAGTTTTCTTGCGAATAATTGCCATCCTGAAGCTCTTGCAGGATTCAAAAAAATCTGCCCTAGATATTTTTCAGAGAAGATTCACTATAGGCAACCAAGGCTGCATCATCCACAAACAGGAAATCTCTCAGAACCAGATCTTTCACCTCGGTTTTCAATCTAAACCTTGTGAAGTTGAACAAACCTCCATCCAGTCTGGCTCAAAGATAAATGCCATCGTTGCTGTCCTTGAACGTATGAAGAAGCA
>NW_005842814.1:209130-226013 GCF_000455745.1 Alligator sinensis | reverse complement strand
AAAAGTAGATGTTAAAAACCACAGGAAGTAAGACACACCCCTGTTTCATGCTGTTGTTGATGTCAAAGGTGTTTGATTCTTTGTTTTCATATAGTACAGTTACCTTCAAACCTTGATGTAATGAGCAAATGATGTTCAACACTTTGGGGGAGACTGCTTTTATAAAAATGGAAAGAAAGAAATATAAAAATAAATAAACTAGTACTGCTTTTTATAAATGGAAAGCTTACTTAGGGATTCCTTTTATCTTTATATGACTAATTACTTCTTTCTACTTTTGTCTTTGTTTTCTATGTAATGTCAAATGAGCGAGTTGCGCTTAGAGCAGAGATGATACCACCAGCCTCTGAAAAATGCTTGGAGTTAAAAATATGAACCCAAGTTCTCCAACCTGTTTTATACAGGCCACCAGATGGTAACCCTCTGGAGTCACAGTTGACTTGTGTGGGACACTCTGGCTGCTTGCAGATGTGGAACAACAATAAAAAAACAGCACTTTACTTAAAATTCAGCGTGCTCTGGCACCAAGTGCAGCACATGCCCAGAAATGGCATCATGTTAGAAAGACCGGGGTCACCCAACTTCTGTATAGATCAGGCTATTTTGTGGGGCTTTAGTGGGGCTATTTTGGCACTTTTTATCCAACAGCCAATTGAATGGCTTTAGATAAAAATGTGCCCAAAATCCCTGTTGAAGCACCTGATCTATACAGGTGCTGCAGAGCTGGGTTAAACCAACATGTTACTTCTTCCAGGAAAGCACATCCCCCCCCTCCTCACCTCACATGTCTGTCAGTGCCCTTTCTGGCTATCTCTAGGAGACACAATCTTTATCTCTTAACCAATCTCCTGAACCATCCTGCCGCATCTTGTTAGTAATCAACTGCAGTGCCTATCAGGGAGTTACAATTTTGAAGAACTAACTTTTGCATCACATTTCACTTATTTATTTTGCCCTATTGACCCATATAGATAGTTTTCCTGCTCTGCTGTATCAAATCAACTTTATAGGACTTTGTTAAGGTTTCACAGGCCAGAGCTCTTCTCTGCAATATTGGCAAGAAGCTTCTTTTTAACAAAAGGTTCTTTTTCACATATTAATTACTTTCATGTCATTGGTACTAGTGAAAATTTTTTTTATTATTTCACTAGCCCCCAGCCATACCAAATGCTACATTGTGGAGATTTTCTCTAAGTCATACAGTATGCCTACAACAGGCATCTCACACATAAACAAACTTCTTTATAACAATCAAGTTTCTTATTATTAAAAGAGGTCCAACAACAAAAAGGATACTAAGCCTGCCAATACACTGCATTTAAGAATTAAATATCCACTGTCACACAACAATGCCCATTAACAAAACTACGTGTCTGTTTCAACTTCCTCTTAAACAGCATTTTGAAGTGATGCTGATACAAGTCAATGAAATCTTAAAGACACATTTCTGCTGCATTTATTTTTGTATTTTTCTTCTTGGGTTGCTTTACTATGGACATCTATGTGGAGATAGATCAGGGGTGGGCAAAATGTGGCCCGCCAGGCTATTCTAGCTGGCCCGCGGGGCCCCTCAAATTTAGAAAATTAATATTTATCTGCCCTGGGCTGCCTGTCATGCGGCCCTCGATGGCTTGCCAAAACTCAGTAAGTGGCCCTCTGCCCAAAATAATTGCCCGCCCCTGAGATAGATGCTCAGTTTCTTAACTCACCAGCTTTTCCTCAGACCTCTTCATCTCGAAGCACAACTGTATAACATTAGCCATCTGAAAGTATGACAGAGGCCTCAAAAGAAGGATGCAACACAGCAGTACAAACAAAGCCAAAAGGAAAGAAAAACGTGGAAAAATAAAATACTCTTTTGGCAACTTCATTCTTCAGATTCAGTTTCTGGTGACAGTTTGCAGTTAAGAGATAGCAGCATGTAAATGGAAGTTTAGGGCTCAACTGGCAACTATAAACTTAATCAGTACAAATTGAACGTTACAGTACACAAGTTCCCTACTGTCATTTTTTTTCTAAATAAAATCATTGGAGCAAACACTAAAATTCTTAGTCTGCCTCTATTCAGGTAAAACTTGCATTGATACAAATAGAAGTTTTGCCCAATAACTTAAGGATTTGACCCATAATGATTTTTGGCCACACAAATGGTTAACAAGAAAGGGATTATAAAAGTCAATATCATGAGTTCAACTAAACAAGACAGACATTCAGGGATATGTATGAAGCTCTGTTGCAATAGAAATCATCTGGCGGAGTAGAAGGAAGAAGTTAGCAAGAGCTATTAAGAAGCCATCTCCTTTGGGGACAATAAGCTCATGATGTGGGGGCAGGGGGAAAACAACCAGTGGCCACGTTTCTGCATATAGAACCTGCTGCTGCTAGACTCTCTAATCTCTCTTTTTTAGACAGCAGACCTTTCCCCAGTCTGCAATTCATTATGATTTTAATTTAAGAGTATTTGAGGAGATTAACACTTCTGTTCTATTTTCTGCTTTGACATTCAGGATCTGACTAATTTTGTAAACTGTTACTTGGAAAAACAGAACACCACCAATAAAGGAAACTGTTATGAACAAAGCCACATATTATATACAATTCTTAAAACAGGAATTTAAACTTCCAATAGCATAAGCATCGGAATGTGAGCCTTTAAATACGTACGAAACCCAGTTATCCCATAAGACTAATGAGAGGTATTAATTTTATTTGGTATACCTTTGAAATGTAAGTTAAAACTTAAGTATCACAAGAGAGGAAGAGCTCCCTATTTATTTATTTATTTTTACATATTTGAATATGTAACTAAATAATTTTTAAAAAGGACAACAGTAAAGTTGATAAGCTTACATTAGTCCCAGGTTTGCTTTACTTAAAAAGACATGCATTATGCAGCATCTAGTGAGCAGGGAACAGCAGTGGTGAGGTGCATAACCTTGCTGTCGTAAAACAAGCAATAATAGGGAAGTTTCCAAGAATATAAGACTGGAAGTGACCTCTTGGTCTATCAAGCCCCTTCTCCTCCATCACTGTAGAAGGTAAGGTACAGCACACCTTTATAGACTAACTGAATCAGAAAGATACATAAGCTTTTATGTGCCACAGCTCAATTCATTACAGTGTTTTACAAAGTGAGCGGTGGCATAAAAGCTTATGCATCTGATTCAGTTAGTCTATGAAGGTGAGCTCCTACCCTAGCCTTCAGAATAACACACTACCTACCTCTCTCTCATTCTCAGCACCCACATCATACATCTTTTTCATAAAACTATCATTATGCATCATCTATATCCTCCTTAACATGACTCGATTGTTGAACAGCGAGGAAAGTTAGAAGATTCTAAACCGGAGGTGGATATATTCCAATTTCTTCTCCTTCCACAGTCTGTCAACAAGACAAAAAAATTAAACATCCATTTCAATGTAATTTAGTGCTTTCCCTCATCATGTTAACTGAAATCCAAGTAAAACTAATCATGGGTAATTAATATTTCTTTAGTAATTAATAGTTCTTTAAGCTTATACTGTATACAAGTTACTGAAACAAGATGTAGGTTTGAGAAGAATTGCATGAAATAAAAGGACTTAAGGATGCAGACAGATGAATGAAAACAACTGTGGTTGTTCAAAACTAACCTAGTAAGATACAGGCATAATTTCTGTTGTAATGTTTTACACTTTTTTTTTGTTAGTGTCATAAAAATGTATTGGTTCTTCTGGTTTTCAGATAGGCAATTTTGGGAGCTGAAATGACCTCCTGCTTTCTATCCACTTACCGCATTAAAAGGTACCTTGATTAAAAGTGGGGGATGAAGAACCACTAAATTTCCTTATCAACTTTTCTTTTCAACTTCCCCAGCTACATAACTACCTATTGTTCCATTTAGTAGACCTACAAATAAAAACCAAAAGATCACAGGAGCATGGTGACAAAACTTCAAAGCTCCTTACAGAAATAATATGGTGCTTACAGGACACCACATGTGGTGCATGTCAACAAAACAAAGACCATGTCCATTAAGCAATCCGGACAGTCCATTACATGAAAATGTCATGTTCACTTATATTTTTTTCCTTCAACTGGCTAATTATGTAAGGGGTCACAATCATTACTTCCTGGAAGTGATCATTCCATAAGTCAGCTGCATTTGGTTTTTTTTTACGTAAGCTTTACAGGAAATGCTGTATCATAAAAGGTTCTAATGACTGTTCCTTTAAATATAATCATGTTCCATATTTCCAAGTCATTTCAGGTAAAGCATCTATTCAAAAGTTTAAGAGTTTTCCTGTTCATATTCTGTGTTTGATAGCAGTACCTGTCGGTAGTATGAAGGCTTGGGAACGGACATTTGTAGGAAAACATCTTAAAACACAATCTGAATTTGTTTCAGTCTCTTATTAGTCAGCTATGAACCAGAAAGAGACTAAAGAATGTATATGGCATGATTACTTTTTTCTACCAATTTAGGTAAACTAAGAAAAAACCAGCCAGCTTTTTCTCCAAATGTCAAGTTAATAATTACTTACCCTTTTCTCCTTTAGCATCTTAAGATTCATGTAGATGCTCTCCAAAAAAGTATAATCAAGTTAAGTAGTGTCATAAGGATTTCACCAGCATTGTTCAGATTGTCACATGCCCTGCATAATTATCTTTTGGATCCCTTGCATGCAGCAGATTACTCCAAAGTCATACCACTGAGATTTATATCATGCCATGCCATAATCCATGATTTATGTATTATATTTTCTAGAACAGAATTTTTAATGCTCTTATTAATATATATGTACTGGAGATCATGTAGCAGCTTTCCTTCCTGACAGAGGAGATTGCTTCTCTTGCACAAGTGTTTATAAGAAAAGCTATAAAAGGGTGCAGGGTATGAAAGAAAGTGACAGTGTCTTGGGAATCAACTTATTCCTTTAAACCTAGGTTGTTTTGTTACCCAGGTTTGATTTATGAATGGAACTAAGTTCACCTTGTGAGAAAGAAAGAATTACTGAGCATGGTGTGTTTGTCCACTCTATAGGCAGGGGACTTGAAGATTTTCTTTATCCCTGTAAGCCACCTTTCAGAGAGAAGAATATTTAATTTGCCAGGATGCAGCTTTGAGCCACACAAATGTTTCTCCATAATGTGATTTTCAGATCCAGTATCCCAGAACTTAGCAGAGCTAGAAGCAAATACAGTTTATCTTCCCTTTCTAATGAAATAAAAGGTCCTCATTTCTAGTTCCAGGGTGTTGATAGTGGACCTGAAGAGTGTTAGGGTTCAAAAACTGCCTACCACCTACTCTACATTTCATTCTGAGGAATGTCACATTTGAGAGGATAGGCATGACATTCTACTTCCCTAGTATGCTGGTATATTTTTAAGATTAAAAGGTCACAACAGAAACCCCCAAACCTCACAGACTTCAGCAGACAGAACAGCCCTGAAGGAGACCGATTAGTAGACAGTTTACAGGGGAGTTTGCTAGGTAAGGTTTGCTTAGAGAGAGGGGGCAGACAAAGAGAGGCAGCAGATTCAGAGACCCAGAGAAATGGCTGGAGGATGTCGCAATGCCAGAGCCATTGCCACTACCAGCTCTTTCTCTGCTTATAGCTGTGAGGTCTGTCCAGGCAGGACCAGCTACTGTCCAGGCGCCCTAGTTTACCGCTGTGGAGACTGCAGCTTGCAGGTTCCTTCCAGTGACATCCAGGTTGGGGAGTCTGCAATGTGAGCGGTACCTCTTTCTAGTGTCCCTCAGGGAGCAGATGAGAAATGTACAGGAGGTGGCGAGGCTCCAAAGCATCCTTTGCCGTGAGAACTTCATTAATTTGATGCTGAAGGAGACCCTAGGACTGCAGAGGAAGGAAGGCCAGAGGCAGTGCTAGAGAAAGAAGAGGGTATGGACTCCCAGCGAAGGTGGAAGCTGGAAGCTTGTGACCTTGGCTGCAAAAGGAAGCTGTCATCCCCACTTGCAGCGATTTGCCTGGAGAACAGATATGAAGCCCTAGCAAGAGAGGAAGAGCACGTTCCATTGGTGGAGGAGGCCAGGCCAGGCATCCCCAAGGTTGGGAGGATTGAGACCACTGCCACCAAAAGGAAGTGATGGGTGGTGGTGGTTGGAGACTCCTTTCTGCGGGGGATGGAGGCATCCATCTGCTGCCCTGATCTTTGTTGTAGGAGGTCTGCTGCTTTCCTGGAGCAAGGATCCGAGACATCACGGAACAATTATTGAGACTCATCTGGCCCTGTAACTAGAATCCTATGCTGCTCATTCATGTGGGCACCAATGATATTGCCTGGGGCAACCCTGAGCAGAACAAAAGTGACTACAGGACTCTGGGATCACAGGTGAAGGGGACAGGGGCTCAGGTGGCATCCTCCTTGATCCTTCCAGTCAAGGGAAGGGCCTAGGCAGGAGCAGGTGCATTTTAAAGATCAAGAGGGAAAAGCATCTTCCCAGACAGGCTCGCTTACCTAGTGAGGAGGGCTTTAAACTAGGTTTGCTGGGGGATGGAGACCAAAGCTCTGATGGGCGGGGGGGCGGCGGGGGGGGGGGCTGGAGACCAAAGCCCCAAAGTGGGTGACCTGGAGGAGGCACAAAAAGGAGGGGGCAAAAGGGGAGGCTCTCTCATTCTTTCTGAGAAAGTAGGACAATCAGCTAGTTACCCCAGGTGTCTGTACAGAAGTGCACGGAGCTTGGGAAACGAGCAGGAAGAATTCAAAGTCCTCATACAGTCCCAGAACTATGATGTGATTGGAATAACAGAGATTTGATGGGACAGTTCACATGACTGCAGTACTGTCATGGTTAGGTACAAACTGTTCAAGAAGGACAGGCAGGGGAAAAGCTGAGTAGGAGTTGCTCTTTACGTAAAAGACCTGTATGATTGCTCAGTGCTTCAGTATGAAGCTGGAGACAAGCTTGTTGAAAATCCCTGGGTTAGGGCAATAAGGGTGATGTCATGGTGGGTGTCTACTATAGACCACCAGGCCAGGAGGATGAGGTGGATGAGGCTTTCCTCAAACAGCTAATGGAAGGTTTCTGAATACAGGCACTGGTTCTCATGGGGGATTTCAGTCACCCTGACATCTGTTGGGACGTCAATAGGCAGTGCACAGATAACCCAGAAAGTTTTGAGAGAGTTGGGAACAGCTTCCTGGTGCAAGTGTTGGCGAGGTCAACTAGGGGCCATGCTCCTCTTGACCTGCTGCTCACAAACAGAGAATTGGTGGGGAATGTAGTCAAGGATGGCAAATTGGGCACCAGCAACCACAAGATGATTGAGTTCAGGATCCTGAGGAAACGACGGATGGAGAGCAACAGAATAAGGACCCTGGACTTCAGAAAAGTAGACTTCAATTCACTCAGAAAACTGATTGGCAGGATTCCCCAGGAAGCCAGTCAGAGGGAGAAGAGTGTCCAGGATAGCTGGTTGTACTTTAAAGAAGCCATACTCAGGATGCAGGAACAAGCCATCCCAATGCGCAGGAAGACTACCAAGTATAGCAGACAACCAACTTGGCTTAGCAGGGAGCTCATCAATAAGCTAAAACACAAAAAGGAAGCTCACAGAAGTGGAAACTTCGACAAACAACTAGGGAGAAGTATAAGAATGTTGCTTGGGCATGCAGGGATGAAATCAGGAAGGCCAAAGTACAATTGGAGTGGCAGCTAGCAAGGGATGTGAAGGGTAACAAGAATGGTTTCCATAAGTGTGTTAGCAACAAGAGAAAAAGCAGGACAAGTGTGGGTCCCTTACTGAATGTGGGAGGCAACATAGTGACAGATGAAGATGATACAGAAAAAACTGAAGTACTCAATGCCTTTTTTACCTCAGTCTTCACAGGCAAGGTCAGCTCCCAAACTACTGAACCTGGCAGCACAGCTTGGGGAGAAGAAAAGCAGCCCTCAGTGGTAAAAGAACAGGTTAGGGACTATTTAGAAAAGCTGGGAGTGTATGAGGCCATGGGGCCAGACACAATGCACTTGAGGGTGCCAAGGGAGCTGGCCAGGTGTGACTGCAGAGCCACTGAAAACTCATGGCTCTTGGGAGAGGTCCCGGATGACTGGAAACAGGCAAATATAGTGCCCATCTGGAAGAAAGAGGATCCAGGGAGCTACAGAACAGTCAGCCTCATGCCTCAGTCCCCAGAAAAATCATGGAGCATGTCCTCAAGGAATCCATTTCTAGGCACTTGGAGGAGAAGGTGGTGGTTAAGAACATGGATTCACCAAAGGCAAGTTATGTCTGACCAACCTGATTGCCTTCTATGATGAGATAATTGGCTCGGTGGATGCTGGGAGAGCAGCCAACATGATATACCTTGACTTTAGCAAGGCTTTTTATATCATCTCCCACAACAAGCAAGCTAAGGAAGTATGTGTTAGAAGAATGAACTGTAAGGTGGATAGAAAACTGGCTGGACTGTCAGGCTCAAAGAGTAGATGTCAACGGTTTGATGTCTAGTTGGCAGCAAGTATCAAGTGGAATGCCCCAGGGTTGATCCTGGGGCCGATTTTGTTAAGGGTCTTCATCAACGATCTGGAAGATGGGATAAAATTCAGCCTCAGCAAGTTTGCAGATTACACCAAACTGGGGGGGAAGTAGTAGATATGCTGGAAGGTAGGGCTAGGACTCAGAGACATCAACAAATTGGAGGACTGGACCAAAAGCTCTCGCATGGGTTTCAATAAGGACACTTCCAAAGTCTTGCACTTAGGACAGAACAACTCCATGCACCAGTACAGGCTAAGGACCAACCGGCTAAGCAGCAGTTTAGCAGAAAAGGACCTAGGGATTACAGTGTACAATAAGCTGAACAGTGTGCTCTTGTTGCCAAGAAGGCTAACAACATATGGGGTTGTATTAGTAGGAGCACTACCAGTAGATAGAGGGAAGTGCTTATTCCCCTCTATTTGGCAATGGTGAGGTCACATCTGGAGTACTGTGTCCAATTTGGGGCCCCCCACTACAGAAAGGATGTGTTCAAATAAGGAACAGCGATCTCAACTTGCAGCAAGGGAAGTTGAGATTTGATATTAGGAAAATCTCTCTCACTTAGAGGACGCATCTACAGAAGACATTTACTGCCGAGTAGACTACTTAGCTCCTTACTAAATGTTTCACATCTACACGTGCATCCCTATTAGGCTGCAGGAAACTAATAAACTCTGCAGCAACATACATGTAAACACTGACAGGGCTGGCTGGGCCAAAAGGATGCTTCAGTTCAGGGGCTTCCTGCTGGCTAGCTCCATACTGGAGCATCCTCGTGTCTCCAGCAAGTCCCTCCGCAGCATGTTGAGCCAAGTTGGAGCAGCACCAGGCTGGCAGGCTGACCCCCTAGGTCCCCTGCCAGGCAGGGCTGCTCTGACCTGGCTCAATGTTCCAACAGCATGCCCAGGAGAAATAAACTCTGGCACCATAGGCACTGAAGTTTATTACTGTGTGCTAATAGGAAGCGTACACACACTCAGAGGACAATAAAGTATTGGACTAGGCTCTAGGTGGTAGAATATCCCTCCCTAGAGGTTTTTAAGACCCAGCTAGACAAAGCCTTGGCTGGGATGATATTGTTGGATGGTCCTGCTTTGAGCAGGTTGTTAGACTAGATGATCTCCTGAGGTCCCTTTCAGCCCTAATTTTCTATGATTTCATTATTCCAAAGTGTAATGTGCAGTAACCTATAGAAGTCTTCAGTTTATCACATGGATATTACCAAGATATATGTACTTGTTTAAGTATTTTCCAAGCTACCAGCATTTTTTGGCTTGAGGGCACTAAGGCCAATATTTTCTTCAGTTTGTGAAAACTAGTTCACCCAGAACTGACTGCTCAGTGGATTGGTTATAGGAAGAGAGGAAAAAAAAGGTTTCTTATCCTCAACATCCTGAATAAATAGTGAGGGGAAAAAAAGAAAAATTAGGCCGAATAAACTTAATAAAAAACCCAAAGAAGTCTTTATAAAGTCAGTTCTCCAGGTTCAGATGAGTCTTCTAAGACAAGCAATAAAATCCTCATTTAACAAGACATTTGTAATTGGATTAAGATATTAGAAAATGTACCACAGGAACAATCCCACACTTGTAGGAAAAAATCAGAGGTGACAAGTGGTCTCCCCCCCACCATTTCTGCTGTCTGAAATTTGATGAAGATTGCTAATCTAGACCAGTTAAGTGACCCATACAAATATCTGATCTCTGGCCTCTACCTCTGGCCCAGCTTCCACAGAGGAACTGCCATCACAGTTTGTGTTCATTTTAATCCTGAGGTGAAGGGATAAGGATGGCGATCTGACTTTCTTGCCCCAAATGCTGGGCCTCCAGAACAGAGCTGAGACTAAGGTAGACAACACAGAAAAGGCCTCAAGACAGTTATGACTGGTACTTGACTAGAGAGAGAAAGTCTGGCTATGAGGAAATGCTGCAACAGAAACCAAGAAAGTGAAGTGAAGCAGCACACAGATCGCAAAGAATCCTGATACATGAGCATGATTATGCAAGCTGTTGACAGAGAAAACAAGACAACGTACTCCGAAAGGCTAAATTGTTCCATGAAAGCTGAGCAGTAAGAATAGATTAGAAACTAAATGAATTTAATACAAGTTAGTGGCAACATTAGTTTGCACTAATGAGACCAGAGGGGCCAAAGGCGAGACACTGAACCAGTTAGATACTGGAGTGGCATTGGGAAAGCCTAGGTGAGAAGCCATGGACATATTGTTAATGGAACAATATGTTGTTGCTCCTCTTAGACCTGGCTCATTGTGCTCGTGCCTCATCCCAGTGAGGTGTTCCATCCAAAACAGACATACTTTCCACACTGCCAGGACAGGGTCAGAGACCTAAGAGCCTTTGTAATGGTCAACAGATTTCTTATCCTGTCTTCATAGTGCTGACCGAATTTTTCCAGTGCTAGTGTCTATTACCTCTGATTAGCAAGGGAACCAATTTTCATAAAAAATAAAATTAACCTAAGCAAAAATTTGAAGCAGAAGGAAATAAAATTGAGAAGCCATTCTGTCTTACCACAGCCATTACCAAGCTGTAAGTCTAATTTTATTAGTAACTGGTACTTTAGTTCATAAAAAGTGACCAATAAAAGATAATGACAAGACATTAAATGAACCTTTGCATAGTAAGATTCTAAATCATGCTATGCTGAAATGTTGTGGAGAAAGAACACTTGGAAAGAACGTCCGAAGAAACCGCTGTATAGGAACCAAATTGCATTGGTTTCAAATAGTGTTTAACCACAGCAAAAGAAAACTTGTATCTTTAACCGTTAATATTCACGAAAACCATGGCTATACACAAGACAACAAGAATTATAAACATAATAAAATGTTATATCCACAATCAATTATTAAGAACTGATGTTATTTATATATTGTATAAAAATAAAGATGATTATCTGACCAAGCACATTTATAATCACTGGCTGTCTATTCACATGTTCTCGAGGTAACTAGGATTCCATTTACTCCTAAAGTCCATTGAATAAAAAAAGAGAGAGAAACAAGAATGAAGAAAAGCTAGTCACCCTGTTAAGGTACAAGACTAAACATTGTAAGTCTATATGCCTATTCCTGATTCTGCTGCACTGCTTCCCTTATGACCTTGACATGTCATTCAACTGTGATAAAAGTGCTATTTTATCCAGCCTAAAATTTGAAACACTTTACCACAAAACAGAGCTCTGAAAAAATGAATAGTTTCAGATCAATCAAAATGTTGTTTCATTTTTTTTTTCTTCACTGCAAATTTACTGTTTATTCAGAACTAATGTTGGGGGGGGAGGGGGAGGAGGGAATTATACTGAATCCTATGCAGTAAAAATTGAAAACAATTAAGGAGTCACTCTAATTAAAGCGCCCGCATCACCTTGCGTATTTAGCATCCCCACACTTCAAAATGGCAGCAGGGGCACTTTAATTAAAGCTCAGTGCCCCTGCTGCCATTTTGAAGAGCAGAGATGCTGAATACACATGATGCACAGACTAATTAGCATGCTCCAGCAGACTCAGTTAATCGAGTCTGCTCCAACCTGTTTGAATTAAAATGAATCAGAGCAGGCATCGGGCACATGTCTAGGTGCTCAAAAGTACTAGGCATCGTTCCGAAGTATGAAAGGGGATTTGTTCTCAGATGCTCCAGAGGAATAATACTATTGTTGGTGAAGTCAAAAGTAAATCTCACTAAGTAGAATTTTCTCCCAATGCATTTTAAAGGAGCACATTTAATACTATGTTAAAACAAAAACAGAGAATTTTCTAGGATTTGGGAGATCGGTGTTTTGCTGTACCTTTATGTACCTTATCCTGGCGCATGTCCACAAGGGGCCAGCAGGGGAGGTTATGCTTAGGGGCAACCAACACAGGTTCATTAGAGGCAGGTCCTGTCAGACCAACCTGGTGGCTTTCTATGACCAGGTCACAAAATCCTGGGATGCAGGTGTCATGGTGGACTAGTCTTAATGGACTTTAGGAAGGCCTTCGACACTGTCTCTCACCCCATTCTCATTAAAAAACTAGGGGACTGTGGCGTTGATACCTACACAGTCAAATGGGTCACTAACTGGCTGGAGGGCCGCACCCAGAGAGCGGTGGTGGACAGGTCATTTTCAACCTGGAGGGATGTGGGCAGTGGAGTTCCCCAGGGCTTGGTCCTCGGACCCGCGCTGTTCAACATCTTCATCAGTAACTTGGATGAGGGGGTAAAAAGCACCCTATTCAAATTTGCTGACGACACTAAGATGTGGGGGGATGTGGGCATGCTAGAAGGGAGGAATAGGCTACAATTGGACCTTGTCCTGCATCCACAGATGCATCTCGAGCAGGTCCAAGGAGGTGATCCTCCCCCTCTATGCAGCACTGGTCAGGCCACAGTTGGAGTACTGCATCCAGTTCCGGCCCCGCACTTCAGGAGGGATGTGGACAGCACTTAGAGGGTCCAGAGGAGGGCAACCCGCATGGTCAGGGGGCAGCAGGGCAGGCCTTATGAGGAGAGGCTATGGGACCTGAACCTGTTCAGTCTCCACAAGAGAAGGCTGAGGGGGGATCTAGTGGCCTGTTACAAACTAGCCAGAGGGGACCAGCAGGCACTGGAGGAGTCCCTGTTCCCCCGAGCACTACCAGGAGTGACTAGAAATAATGGTCACAAGCTGGAAGAGGGTAGATGCAGACTAGACATCAGGAGGCGCTACTTCACAGTCAGGGCGGCTAGGATATGGAACCAACTTCCAAGAGAAGTGGTGCTGGCTCCTACCCTGGGGGTCTTTAAGAGGAGGCTAGATGAACACCTTGCTGGGGTCGTTTGACCCCAGTGCTCTTTCCTGCCATGGCAGGGGGTCGGACTCGATGATCTGTCAAGGTCCCTTCCAACCCTACAAACTATGAAACCTTACACTGATGCTACCTATTTAAAAATGAATGCAACAGTTTTCGAAGGCTTTTTGCCCTCAATAAAAACAAACAGAAATGACAAGTTTTCAAGTCTTCAAGAGCTCTCGTAGAACTTGCAGCAATGTGTGGTCCAAAGTAAGAGAGAGAGAGTTATCAAAAGCATCAGAACCTTTTCACTCAGTTATCCAATCAGTGTAGGAGCTTTAAGAAACACTGCCAAATATTCTTACTAGTAATTTTAAGACCATCTATAAAACCTACCATCAAAATAAACTTGAGATGAAGAAAATCTACTAGTCCTCATGAGGGCTACTTAATGTCACAGAAATACTTATTTCTGACAGATCAAAATTACAATACAATAGAAATTGCTCACCATGCTAATAGGTCTCACTTCCAATGAATCATCAAGTTACACCTCACACAAAAGTGTATTTCTCCTCCTTATTCCCCATAAATGAGGGCTTTTACCTTGCAGTCAGATGTAGGTATATAGTAGCCCTTAGCTCTTTGTGGCGTACCCATAAAAAGCCAGGGGACTTAACACCAGGGGAAGAGTTTATTTAAATGGATTTAATTTCAGAATGAAGACACAAAAATTTGTAGCCTTAAATTTGTAAAGCATTTAGGAATTAAAGTGAACAGAGTCTTATTTCTATAGAGTTCATCATTTTACCTTTGCTAATAGAAGTTACGTTTAAAAGACAACACAGTAGAATCAGTAGTAGTTCAAGATACTTGATGTCAGATGTGTGACCAGGTGAAACTGGTCTGGTATATTTACATGTATCAATGAAAAATACCCTTTCTATTTTGTTACACAAGTAGATAAAAATTACAGGCTTTCTGTAGTTACTGTTTGCACTTTACCTGTAACAATGACTCTAGGATAATACTAGAAGTGTATGCTTGCAATAACTGTCAGTTCACACCACCAAAGAAATAATTGGTGCCATAAACTCCTAGAATAAGAAGCAGTACTATTAGACATTAGCAACACAGCAAGATATGTAAAGTATGACACTGTAAATCCTCATGTCCATATATGGCACCAATGTATACTTGTCAAGTACAATAGAGGCCCACTTGCTCAGAAGCATATTCAAATACAACTTGCAACAAGGCTCACACAAATGCACACATTATTAAGTTGGCAAATTCTGGAATGCTTGTAGCTTCAAAACGTTCAATGTTTAGGACCCAATTCCTTAAATCCCATTAAGACGGGCTGAGAACCTGGATACAGAAAAGGGCAAAAGGAGCCCAAAGCCCAATATAGGCATATACCTGGAAATGCAAGTGGCCAGGTTGCCACTTTCTTTCTCCCTGTATCCCTGAGGCAGCTTAAGCAGGTGCTGGTAATAACACCCCTCCATAATGACACTGATCAAGAATCACTGGAGGCAGAAATACTTGGGCCGTGCCACTTTTCCTAGTACACCCCAATAACACCCTGCACTAGACAGATCATTTACAGTTGGTGTTCTGGTGTTATATTAACTAAAAGAAACTTATCCATCTTTCTATCTCATTAGGATACTTTCGGAATCTCAACTCATTTAGGATACTTTACAGTCTCTTGGTATCTCATGACAAGACAAACAATACTGGGGACCAGACTCTGACCCTTGAATGTTTGTGTTTGCATTTACTTATCTGGTATAGGAGTTCTGCTTTGGTAAAACACACCCATTTAACATTAAGAAAAGTGAGTTCAGATAAGAAAGACAGACTTCATATCTTAATGATACAGGTTACAGAGAGTTTGTTACTACAACCACAGGTCCTAGAGGGACTTTCTACAAAGCTTTTCCTACTAGAAGCTGGGAAAATCCCAGCTTTTAGCTTTCTTTCGCTCAGTTTTTGACTATGGAAAAATAATAGAGCAATTCTTCTATGAGAGAAGCAGAGAATTCAGAAAGACCACAACAAGTCAGAATGTTTTTGACACTGTGAATTCCTATTTGAAATCTCTGGGCTTAACTTGTGAATCCCACGTAGGTATTCGCATACCTAACCATGCAAATATTGATTGTAGGGGACCCTAGTGAGAATCACTGCACTACATAAATGCTTCAAGACAATCGTTATATTCATTTAGAGACACCGCAAAGGTGCACCAGTCAAAGTATCTAATACACAAGGTTTACAAATGCATGGAGGAGCAGCAATTAGAAAGGAGGATGGCAGAGTGAGAGGGAGTTTAAAAATTAGCATGGTTTTTCTTGAAATGCATAGGCCCTTATCTCCATGACCCTGCCGTCTCTCCTTATTTAGGAAAATAAAACTGGTAAACAGTTAGCTACTACACATATTTGGTAACTTACAACTAGAACTGTTCTCATATCCTGCAAGAGAGAGATTTTCCAAATGTTCTCAGTCTACATCAGGACAAACCCAAGACCTTCCAGAGCTTTTTTGGGAAAGGCCAGAGATCAAGCCGCGTCAGAATGGTCAAAGGCCCCATGGTTGAAGTTTTTGTTCTCACATGCCCTTATGAGCACCCAAACCTCTGACACTTTGCCTACTCTGGAGTGGACGCTCTCTCTTGCCACCCTGGCAAGTATTCCCTAGAGAAAGTTCAATCAGACTGGTACATTCTCATAGAAGGCTTATGGTTTTGACAAATGAACCTGAAAAGCCATGTCACTGGAAAACCTGACCTCACTGCAGGATCCAGGAGATCAGAATGGCCTTCAAGAGCAGATAGACTTCAGAACTACTGAAGCGCATACACAGCTGCAGAGGTCTACACCCCATTTTCCAAACCCTCTTTTGGGTCCACCAGTCCTGATCCCACCCATGGTCCTGAAGTCTGCGAAGCTGCACGTACACAAGCAGTATTCAGGACCCACGTCTCATAACAGAATCAGGAGCCCAAATGCGAGCTTTTGTAAAGCGTCATTTTGGGAACACAAACCCCTGTTAGAGAGCTGGGTAGCACTTAACAGCCAGCATTTCACATCTGCATCTGTTGTCTGGGGTACACGTTACAAGTTGACTATAAAACATTGGACTGAAAAAGGAACAGATCTTCACCTCCATCTTCACTGAGAAACATCAGTAACCGCGAACCGGCACGTACCAAGGGACACGCATCCCCCTGTCGTTAATGCACGTGTACAAATATGTTCGCTGGAAGAGAGAAATTCCCAAGAGACACTAACAGGCAAAGAAAGGAGGGCTGAGGAATATGAGCAGCAGCACCACTCCCAGCTTTAGCCATCCTCCCAGGGCTAAGCCACCTCAAGCCACGGTGCAGGGCTTCTGATAATGATAATGGAAATCATTTCAGCATTACATGATTTCAATTCGAAGACAGCGATGCACTCACTTTAGCCCCCGCGCTCCTAGGTAAGAGCCGCCCTGGCAGCTCTAGCCCCGCGCGTCCGGAAAGGGGCAATGCTCCTATTGTCCCTTTCAATGCCCAGCCTTTCCCGCAGCGCAGCCAAGCCCCGCGGCTTCACGGGGCACGCAGGAGCCGGCGGCG
>NW_005842814.1:195320-208585 GCF_000455745.1 Alligator sinensis | reverse complement strand
CCAGAGGGGGGGGCCCCGGGCCAGAGAGCAGCAGAGGGGCCAGGACGTGCGGGTGTGGGGGCGGGGGGAGCCGGCGGACAGGACACCTCGGGGAAGTTCAGGTCGCTGCCATCCCTGCTGTCTCCCGGGCTGGCGGCGGCCCGTGCTCTGCTGAGGAGGCTCCTGGCCCTGGCCGGCTATCTGAGGAGCTGTCTGCGGAGGAGGGGAGGCTGAGCCCCACGTCGTAAGAAAAGCCACCCGAGCAGCGGTCAGGTCAGGCCCAGGCCGTCACCAAGTGCTAGGGAGGAAAGCATAAAACTTTGCAGGAGGAAGTTATAGGATCCTTTGCACTCCAAGAAGGTTTTATCCTGGCCCTAGAAATCCAAGTTGCCGTCATAAACCGTGGGGGTTTTCCACCCTCTGAACAATGGTGAGGTGTTTATCCTGATCAGGTGGATATCCCTCCCTATCTGTCCAGACCTTGCCCTCTTGTCTCCATTGCTGCCATGAAAAAGTCACCTGAGAACTTCCAAAAAAGGATTCCCCTGCCTCAGGGGTTAAATTTGCCCCCTTTTGGTTTCATGAATCATGTTCCTGCGAAATAAGGAAGGCCTAATAGGGGTTGCTGATCGTTTTGCTAGAGACTTCTAGTTTTGCTTTAAAGCTACATGTGGAAGGCTACCATGAGATGGTAATCACTGTCGTCCCCAAGGCAACCGAACTTTGAATTTTTTTTTTCCCAATAGGGGTCCCATCCCACCTTTTCAGTGCCATTAATTATTTTCAGTATTTTTCTCCTGTCTCCTCTTCTTCCGCTATCCAGGTGTTTCCTCTACCCAGACTTCCTTCCCAGTCCAGCCTGACTAAAAACATCCCTTTCAAACCCCTGGAGGCAAAGACGTTTCTGAAGTGGATTTAACTCCAAGCTGGACCTACAAATGCTATCCCTCCCAAAAGAGACAGGAGTCCAGAAGAGCAGATGTTTCACTGTTCCCACCTAGGCCCGATTTCCATCCACACACACTTGATGCTCGCATTTTGTCTCCTGGCTGCTTGTAGCCAAGTCCAGATGGCCCATTTTAGCACACAACCTTCACAGTTGCCTTACACAGTGTGAGCCTAGTTCTGAAAGCTGAGGTCCCACAGATTCTTCCCCCCTTCCCCTCCTTTTGGAAATCCCTACCTTAGCCAGAGAAAACAACTTTAATAAGAAGCCTTCTTTGACCAGAGGTCCAAGGGAAACAAAATAAGCCAGTAACCTCCCACCCCCCCACAAAAAATCCATCCAAAACAAATCATCTGCCTTCCATTTCCCATCACAGGGCTGCTTCCAAAAAAGCAGCATTTTAATTGTGTTCCCCAGCACCCTTTAAAACTCAACCACGTCTGGGATCAAGACATAAAGTTAGCTCATTTCCTCCAGGCAGGCCAATCTGATTCCCTTTCAAACATTTCTCTGCTGCTAGAGCCCACTCCTTTCTTTTCATGTCTTCTCCCTCTTTGTAAGTCACAGCGGTCAGTGTCATCGCTTAGCAGTTTAATAAACCACAGCTTCTAGCTCTTCTTATCTTCATGTCTAACAGCTTGAGCAATCTTTGTGTGTTAGTTTCTCCCCCTGCCTATCCTATCGCTGCTGGGATGGCTGGAGCCTGCTGTAAGCCCCTGTTATAGTCAGGATCCCAGAAGAAAGCTCAAGACTGAGCCAACCATGACAGAAACAGGATCTCCAGGCTCTTTTCTCTGTGAAAAGACAAGGGAGATGCTCATGTGCCAGTTACACCTGAGCTGGCAGGCAGCTCAGCAGGACTATCCCCTGCCTTCTGCTCCCATTAGGCAGAAGTAGGACTGTGGGGGGAGGGGGAGTCTAGCTATGTATTGCAGAAGGAGCAGGCCATTGAGGCTAAAACCACACTAGAAATTGTTGTACCTTGTATAAGTGATGCATCTGATCTTCATGACATGAGGAAATATGCTTGGACCACACTACTACTGACACCATTGCTAGCAGCAGGGATGGGCAAAGTTGTCTGGTACAGGCAAGATAGAGCTCGCTGAAGCAGAAGCAGATACATGCATGCTTCTCTTAAAGGGCAATTACCTGTGAAGATGCAGAATCTGTAGCGGGCCCCAGGAGAGAGATCTCCCATGTGTGGATGTGACTGCTGCTTCATTCAGCCGGCTCAGCTCTGCAGCTGGTGTGGCAGCCACCTCCATATATGGGCATGGGGAGATGTATGTCTTCTTACATATTTCTTGTTCCCTGGCAGGCCAGGGAGTGTGCCAAGCCGGGAGTCAGAGCTCCCTGGGAGTTACAGAGAAAATTTTGGTTTCCGAGTTACACTCAGACTCCAGGGCAACAAGGCTGAGCTGGCTGGATTGTGAAAGGATTGCATGTTATTACGTGGGTTACATCTTTTAAAATATTTGAGGGAACTCAAAGTCTCTGGACTAAATTCTACACTGATTTACACTGCATGCAAGCCCCTTGCAAAAACTGCTATCATAGAGCAAAAGCCCACACAGAGCTGTGGCTTTTATGTTACCCTGCCTTCTGTGATACCATGTACCAGTACAGAGGTACAGAGAAAATAGCCTCCGGCACAGAAAATTAGTGCACAAATGCTATATCTTAAAAAACAAAAACAGAAAAAGAACACAACTCCCCCAGGCTTCAGACAAACAAACATCCACCAGACAGGCCATTCTTTGAAGGTAAATTTCCAAATCTAAAGGTGTTACCTTAAAAAAAAATCTCTGTTTTGTAAACCTGCCTTTGGGCCCAACTGTCCTCCTCCAGACATCTGTGCAAAACTCCCATTAATGACAAAAGCAGCAAGATCAGGTTGTTTCTCAATGTAGCATTTTGTAATTTTACCTGTGAAAAATAAGCTTCCTCATTTCCCCCATAAATGAATTGGATAATAATTAAAGCACTGTCAGACACAGAATACTGTCCTATTGTTAGCAGTGTTTTGGGTAAACTTAACACACTTATTTTAACATATGTATCTTGCACACACATACATACTAATTTTGTAAGAAATGGGTTTGGTTCATTTCTAATGTAGAAATAAACTCAGTAATCTTGATTCTGCTTTCACTTACCCTGCATCAAACTGGGTCTAGTTCATTATACTTATTCCTGATTTACACTGGTGTAAGCGAGAGTATAAAGGGCCATCTGTTCGTTTAGATAGCAATGCTTGCCTACTCAGTAGTTGTGCTCTAAATTAATGTTTGAAAAGCATGCTTAAATCTTTGGAAAGAGTATATTTTAAGCATTATGATAAAGCTGATTGAAAGAACGTATGTTGCAGTTCAACACTATTGTATTACTAATACAAATTGAGTAGGGTACTGCAGAAGTAGAATTCTGGTACAGTACTTTTATATTGTGTTCTTGTTTTCCACCTGAATGTACAGCATAGAGTAATAGAGCACTGGGGGATTTTTAATTATGTATGGTAAAGCAAAGATCTGTTTAAATAGATGGCATCTCCTACAATACCTCATGAATATAAATGCAAAAAGGAGAAAAAAAAGCCACATGGCTTTTTGGTTTCTGCTTGCTTGGGAATGTCATTATTGTGTTTCATTTACACATTCTGATGAGCTGTTGCAGTTCTTGCTTTCTTGTGGCTCTAATAAAAATAGACCCTATAACTGACTGCTCTTTCTGGAATATCACTGAGATATACTCTGTGTAACCCATAATTGAAACACATCAGCCCCTGAAATGACAAAACCCTGCATTAATTTTCTTTAGATTGAAGACAGAAATAATTCATTATGCCTTGGAATGACTCAGTCATCTTACTGTTGGACATGGCATCTCAAGGAGCAATGCTTTCACTGAAACAAGAAAACATTTGCTTATTATTGCAAAAATGGTGAGTCTAGGAGCAGTATTAAGTTGGGAGAGCTTGTTTGGTACTTGTCACAGATAAAATGAACATTTATAAAAATAAAATTGTAATTACTTGAAAATGGGTTTAATTCAGGAAAACACTGTCATTTATCTATAGGGTTCTTTTCCATCTCACTGAGTGAGGCATTTATTGCTCGGTATGTTTATACTCCAGGCACTGGCAATGAAACCCTGGCCTATGAGTTTTGCTACTGAGTTTGGTGAGGCTAGTGTCACAACCCAAGGGTGTGATTTTGTGTGTGCGCGCTTCGGCACTGCTAAATTATTTCCCGCCACGAGGAGCTTTCTTTGCAGGATGCATTTCTCAGTTGCAAAGAGAAGTGCACGGTGCAAAGGAGTTCCTGTCACCCGCATGCAAATTTGTGTCCCACTATTGGCCAGTTCTAAATTATTCCCACGTGGTGGCTAGTGATTGGCTTGCTAGCCGTATAAGAGGCTTGAGCGGTTTCTGCCCAAGTTGGAGAACTCCGAGGAGAACCCCGCAAGGGAGGACTCCACAACCATCTGGAGGAGGAGGAGGACTTCACTTCTTGTGAAGAACTCTAAGCGCTGCGGAGCCTATCGAACCCAGTGTATACCTCAAGAAGGCTATAGGGGTCCGATCAACCTCTGGCCTCTCCCCGTCGCCGAATGATCCCTCGACGTACCCTTCCCTGCGTGCAAGTTCCACGGAGCCTAGCAAACTTTGTGTGAGTGTATCCAGAGCTCTGTCCGGGTTCGAGTCCTGCAGGTTTATCTTCCCGTCGCTGAAAACCCATTGCGACGTACTCTCGTGTTTTGCATCTTCCCGTTGCCGAAAACCCCTTGCAACGTACTCTCCTGCCCTGCAGGTTCGAGTTTTGTTTTGTTTCCTGACTGTAACCGCAACTCAAGCAAGTTTTCCTGCCTGCACCGCGACCATCTACGGTGTAAGTAAAATAATCTTTAATCAACCGCTACGCGTCCGTGCCTAATTGTTGTCCGCCGGCCTGTATTCCCCGACCCGCGTGCCAGGGCTGCTGGCCACTGCCCGCCGCGCGCCCCCGAGGGCCTCGGACCACTCCTGGCCCGCACAGCTAGGATTTTACCTTGGGATATGTGTGGGGGAACAGACTCTAAAGCATACTACTAGCTTGTCACAGAAGCAGCTAAGCTAAAAGAAGAGAATGCAAACCCCAAAAATTCAGATCAAGTTTTTTATTTCAAGCCCATCTCAGTTACTGCTATGTCACCAAACTTAATGTTCAGATATGGGAACCCCACCAAAATTATCATCCTGTATTTGGATGCTTAGTTTGGCACATGTTTGACAGGAGTAAATTCTGATATGAGCATTACAGCACATCTTATATAGAGTTTAGATTATAGTTTGCATGGGATGTTTTGGATAGGAATGATCCTTGGGAAGTCCTTTTCAGCCCTATTTCTCTATGATTCTCTATGATTTAAACATCTCTACTTATCTATGTTTCAAATTCAGCCATGTTTAAAATGTCTGTCATCATTACGATTCTTCAACCTCTTGTATTTCAACTTGAGTATCCCCTCTGCAATTAACTCATTTCTTTATAGCACTGGGAGCCAACCTTTTTGACAGGCATGTCACAGATGAGCCCTGCAACCTCTCAGTGCCACAGCAATCCCCTTCTCCTCCCCAGTCTGCTGCTCTGCTTCCACTCCCTGTCTTGTGGTGTGTGTCCTCTGCCCAATCTGTTGCTTGGCTTTCTGCTTCTGCCCTGTGTTGCCTGCCTGATCTGCTTCTCTGCTTCTTCCTCCCTGTATGATCTGCCAAGGTACTGCCTGGCCCCTCCCTGATATGCCATATGCTACTGTAACCCCCTCTCCAATTGAAGGGATCAAAGCAGGTGCACAAGCACTGTGGGAGGTGTAGGGACTCTCCTCCCCCTAGAGAGCAGAGCCAGATCTCTAATGGGGACTTAACCATATACCTTTTAATAAGAGAACTATTGGGAACATAACAGGCATAAACCAGGGGATATAGGGGACACTACAACACCCCAAGGGTGCAGGATTCAAAGGTTAGACACTTACAATCATAGACGTATTCATCCAGTTGACAAAAGACAGGGTTAACAAAATATAAAACACAAACAGCACAATAAACAATACTGGTTGGAGAAATATAAAAGGCACAAAAAACAAAATGTCAAGTAACAAGGAATATAGGGCCTAGGTACCTGGAGAGGGAGATGACACCTTTCCACTGCAACAAGAATTTTTCTGTTATTTCACTCAGCCCAAGTCAAACCAGCTAGGACTTGAACTCAGATCTTGCGAGTGGTAAGCAAAAACTTTACCACACAGCCACTAGTACTGGTGCTATACCAAGCTGCTAGAGGTCTTGGCCTTCCTGAAGCCCCAGCCTCATGTCAAGCTGCCTGGCCTCTTATTGGAGGAGCTGGAAGTAGGGTTGGGAACCTCTCAGGTCACTGCTCAGATCCTTGCTGGAGCTAGGGAGCCTCTCCTGCTGGCCACAGCCTCTTGTAGGTGATCCTGGAGCCCAGAGGGGAGCCTCTCCTACCAGCTGCACGCTGCGCTGCTGAGGGTCCAACTGCTGCCTGCAGGTCACACTCCTTCAGGTGCTTCTGGGGCAACTGCTCCTGCCCTGCTAGCCCAGCTCTTTGAAGCTCCTTCCTTGTCATCCCTCACTGGTCTCCCTTGAGTCAGCCACGATGCCCGTTATCCCCCTCCAGGTGACCCAAGGGGCCAATCAGGGGACACGGAGGGTGAGTCTCTGGGACCTGATTGGTGAGGAAAGGGAATCCTAAGTCCTCCAATCATCTTTTACCCCTTCCAAACCCCTCGGCCAAATCATTACCAGATTGGTGAGGAAAGGGAATCCCAAGTCCTCCAATCATCTTTTGCCCTTTCAAGACCCCTGGGCTAAGTCACTACCAGCTAACCCGTCACACTACACACAGAGCTTGCCCGTGCCATTTGTGGCATATGTGCCACAGGTTGGCCACTCCTGGTCTATAGGATTAATTTATATAAATTGATGATATATTAATGAGGGGAGTCCTGACCACGTTGAAGTCAGCACAAAATTGTCCACTGACTTCCATGGAGCCAAAACTTTATTTAATTTGTTTCAACATACTTGTATAATCTTGGAATCTTTCTTATTAGTTACTGCAAGCTGGTAAAACAACTTAGTCAATATCCTCTACTGTCCTTTTTCCTCCATATTTCCCCACCAAAAAGCCCCTACACAAATCCCTAAATTCACAAAACCCAACTCAACCAAGGTTTGCTAATCATATGCAGTTATGGGGACAATTTTGTATAAGTAAGTATAATTTAATAAGAAGATTAGAGAGGTAACAAAAACTGTGTCCAGCTCAATCTTTTCTAGCAGATATTCAAATATGTGGGTTCAGAAACTTCCTTGTTCCAGGCAGCCCCTTGTTCACAGAACAGCTGATTTAAGTCTATTTTCTTGGCCACCTGCATAAGCCTGGGTGGTACGTAACTCCTCATTTGTCAGGGACAATGCAGTGTATCTGAACACTGTCATAGATTCATAGATGCTAGGGTCAGAAGGGACCTCTACAGATCATCGAGTCCAACCCCCTGCCAAGGCAGGAAAGTCTGACCCCCTGCCTAGGCAGGAAAGAGCACTGGGGCCAGATGACCCAGCCAGATGCCTATCCAGCCTTCTCTTCAAGACCCCCAAGGTATGGAAAAGCACCACCTCCCTTGAAAGTCCATGCCAAATTTTGGCCACCCTTACCATGAAGAAATTTTTCCTGATATGTAGCCTAAATCTGCTCTCTGTCAGTTTGTGACCATTGTTCCTTGTTACCCCAAGAGGCACCCTGGTGAACAGAGCATCTCCAATCTCTTGCTGAGTTCCCCTATTGAATTTGTAGGCAGCCACAAGATCACCTCTCAGCCTTCTCTTGCGGAGGCTGAAGAGGTCCAGGTCCCTCAGTCTCTCCTCATAGGGCTTGTCCTGGAAGCCCCTAACCATATGAGTGGCCCTCCTCTGGACTCTCAAGTCTGTCAACATCCTTCTTGAAGTACGGCATTCAAAACTGGACGCAGTCTTCCAACTGTGGTCTGACCAATGCCACAAAGAGGGGAAGTATCACCTCCTTGGTTCTATTTGTCATGCATCTGCTGATGCATGATAAAGTGTGGTTAGCTTTGCTGATGATTTTATCACACTGATGACTCATGTTCATCTTGGAGTCCACTATGACTCTGAGATCCCTTTCTGCTTCTGTGCTGCTGAGAGGGTCACTTCCTAGCCAGCAGGTGTGCTAGATATTTTTGCACCCTAGGTGCAGCACTCTGCATTTGTCCTTGATGTACTGCATCCTATTGTGTACTGCCCACTTTTCTAAACTGTCCAGGAGTCATTCCCTACCCTCCAGAGTGTGCACTTCACCCCACAATTTAGTATCATCTGCAAACTTGGACAGAGTACACTTCACACCCACATCCAAGTCACTGATGAAGATATTGACGTGTACAGGTCCAGCATCAACAGTTGGTGGGCTGGTGTCCCTCTGATGCCCATCTAAGAACCCATTAGGAGACTTATCTTGACCCTTGTTCAAGAACACTGAGGCAAAAAACTCATTGAATAACTCAGCCTTGTCCCCCCTGTCTGTCACTAATTGCTCCTTCTTGTTCAGTAGGGGTCCTATGCTGCTCTGTGCCTTCCTTTTACTCCCTATGTACCTAAAAAAGACTTTTTGTTGTCTTTAATTTGTGTTGCCAGCCTCAGCTCTGTAGTTGCTTTGGCCTTTCTAACTGCCTCCCTGCAAGTGCGGGCCAGGTGGGTATGATTCCTCCTTGGTCGCTCCCCCTGCTTCCACTGCCTATAAGCCTTCTTTTTTGCCCTTAGGATCCCCTGTTTTTCCCTGTTTAGCCAAGGAAGTTTTTTGGCTCCTTGCATACTTTTCCCTCATACTGGGATCGTCTCCCTCTGTGCCCAAAGGATCGCTTCCTTTAGGAATGACCACCCTTCCTGGACTCCCATCTCACCAATACTCCTATCCTGCAGTGCGTTATTGACTAGACTCCTAAGCACACTGAAGTTGGCTGTCCTAAAGTCAAGCACTTCCACCCTACTAGTTAACTTACCCACCCTACACCGTATGGTGAATTCGATTGATTGATGGTCACTATCCCCAAGGTGACCACTTATCTGTAGCTTTCCTACCAGGTCAGTTCCTGTAGCCAACACCAAATCCAGTAAGGCAGTACTTTGTTCCAAAGGGCTTGTATACATTACAGAATCCACTTCTGAGGTGGGTTAAACTAAATCAGAAAAGGCATCTTTACCCTCAAAATAACAGCATCCACACACAGACTTATAACATTGCTATTCTGTTTTAAAGTCATGCCCTTTTTTGATCCAGAATAACTTTCATTTGTAGACAAGCCTTTAAAGTTTGCTGCATACTTATTAGTATGGTTAATTTATTTTTTGCTAAGTAATTGCTGGATTTCCCTTTGTATTTAACTAAATTTACATTTTGAAAGTTTCACAGCTTTAAAAAGTTTTTCTGCTCTGGGAGAAAACTACTGGGACTGATGTGGTTAAAGAGAGAAGGGGATAACTAGCCATTGCAGCCCATCACCAGTGACTAGAATTTGCCTCTTTTTTATTCCTTTGTTTGGGTTCTCATATATAACATTAAATATACTCATTGAGAATAAAAATACGAACTCTGCGTTACTACTGCAATTTATCAGGACTTGCAAAACATTTGATGGGTTTTTTTGATGCATCATCTCAAAACAAGTATTATGTGAACAAGCAAGTTTTTAGCCTTCAGTTACCAGAAAATAATTAAAAATGTAACCCATGTGCAATCATAGTAGCACAAAGAAAAAACAAGCAAAAATTCCAACATATTCTGACATACATATACACAAAAGGCAGCAGAGCCCCAAATTTATGATTTTTAAAAACCTCAGCACTTTATATTAGCCACATGACTTGTGAACATTTGTCGTTGACAATATGGTGAGCTGTGGACATCTAGTCAAATACATGGCAAATGATTTAGGTGGGCTCAAATATTCCCAAAATATCAGGGGTATATGGTTCCATATTTTTTATTTGGCCCCATTACTGAAATCCAGTTCAGATGTTATTATAAGATATGAATAATGTCCTTTGCAGAACTTGCTAAACATATAAAAAGTTGGAGTCAGTGTGTGCTTATTAAAAGTATAGTTATTAATTTTATACTCTGCTTACAAATAAAATGCATAGATACAAGTTTGATATATACTATATACCCAAACTGTTGGGCCCATGGCAGCTTCCATGTGTCCAGGTGGAAAAAAAAAAAGGTCCGGCATGCCCCTGGCCAGATGAGGTCTGGGAACAAACCCAAACTTGAACTCACAACCATCTGGCCAAGGGCTCAGTAGATAAAGCACTAAGTCAGACACCAAAGACAAAACCAGGGCCATTCCCATGATGCAGACTAAATCATTACTACACTCACATAAATACATTTGCCCATCACGAAGAAACACAAAAAAAAGGGAAAAAAAAATCAAACCCTTGACAGACAGGCCTGTGCCCTGCAAAAAGAGGCCAAGGCAACACCAGGCACATTCCAACGGCATGCCTAACGCCATTACCACCCTGCATTCCTAACGCCATTACCACCCTCACAGAAATACATTTGCCCAACAAGAACACACACAAAGAAAAAAATAAATTAATAATTTCAAACCGTTCAAGGACAGACCTGTACCCTGCAAGAAGAGGCCAAAACAACACCTGGTCCTTTCTCATGGCACTACTGACCAACCTCACAGGCATATATTTGGCCTCGACAACCCCACATTAAAATAAAATTAAAAAATTCAAACCTTGATGGACGGGCCTGTGCCCTGGCAGAGGAGGCCAAAGCAACACCTGGCCCCTTCCCACGGCACTGCCAACACCGTGACCGCCCTCCCAACCATACATTTGCCCACCACCAGGCCACACTGAAAACCAAAACAAAAGACATTCAAACTTGGATGGCCGGGCCTGTGTCCCGCTGGAAGAGGCGGCAAGCTGGGCAACTCTATGCCTGTGAGGGTGCTCCTCCTGTAGGTGTGCCCTGACAAAGGGACAGCCTTTGCCCCTACTCTCTAGCTGAGTGGCTTGTGCCTTGTGTGCAGGCCCAGAAGGGTCTGGGGTTCTGGGGCCCATGGCAGATACATGTGTTAGGGTCCCTTTCTGCGGCCAGCATCCTGCTCAGGCCCACAGACACAAGCAATGCCTCGAGGGCTGACGGCCTCTCTGTGCTCCAAACTTAATGGTTCCAGTTGCCCCCAATTGACAAAGAGCCATTTTTGCCTCACCAACTTCCCCTTCCTCTGAGGCACTCCCAGTGCTCCGACTGAAACCCAGGCCAAAATGGGGGCATGCCATGCCAAGGCCTGCACTTTTCCACCCTGGAGCCTTGCCACTAGTCCATGTGGTTCTGGGGCCCATGGCAGCTTGCATGTGTCAGGGTTGGGGGGAAAAAAAAAAAAAGCCCAGCATCCCCCCAGGCCAGGGCCGCAGACATCCCCAGCCTTGAGCTCACAACCTTCTGGGCCTGCACATAAGGCACAAGCCACTGAGTCAGAGAGCAGAGGCAAGGGCCACCCTCACAGGCATAGAACTGCCCAGCACCACCACAGCTCGGGAGGAAGGCAAGAGGGGGGGAAGAAAGAAAAAAAAAAAATTTAAAACTCTTGACAGAGGGGCCTGTGCCCTGGCAGAGGAGGCCAAGGCAACACCTGGCCCCTTCCCACGGCACTGCCGACACCGTGACCGCCCTCCCAGCCATACATTTACCCACCACCAGGCCACACTGAAAACCAAAACAAAAGACATTCAAACCTGGACGGCCAGGCCTGTGCCCCGCTGGAAGAGGCAGCAGGCAGCCACAAACATGTCCCTTTTTGCGGCCAGCATCCTGCTTAGGCCCCGTGTCCATTCCCACGACGATGCCTGTACCACAACCACCCTCACAGACATGCGTTCACACGTTCACAGCTGGAAGTAAGCAGGGCCTGTGATGGGAGGGAGCTATCAGAGTTCAGCTGTGGGGAGGCAGCCGAGGAGGGTTTCGCCCTGCTCCAGCTCCTACTTTGTCCAGCCCCCCAGGGAGTCACGCGTCTGGAGCCTCGCGAACAGGCCACGCAAACAGGCGTGCTTGTCTTCCCGGCACGTGAGTTAATGCAGGAGTTTGGGCAGGAGGTCGAGGAGGAGGGCCCAAGGCCCTGCCAGTGCACCCTCAGGAAGGCAGTCCCATCAGTAGTCAGCCTCCTAATGGCACAGTGCAGATGAGCACACCCTGAGTGTCCCCTCGGAGTCTGTAGCCTCTACCCAGATGGAGCCCGTGGTTCTGCGTTCCACACAGACAGAGGCTCTGGGTCTCAGCTGCTGGGGCTGCCTGGCATGTTTCCAGGTTTGTGGGTCTGGGAGCATACTCACCTCCCCTTGTGGGGTTTCCTCCACTTTGGAGTCTCTGGGGCAGCAGATAGAGGAGCTCCAGGCCGCAGTCCAGAGACTGCATGCCATCAGGGATGGCAAACAGGGGATTGACTGCTGCTGCCAGGCCTTTAACCCCCTGGAGGTGGATTGTAGACCAAGGTAACCTTCCAGGATAAGGGTGGCCTCAGGCATCTCCCATACTGTCCAGCCAGGGGGTTGGACCGAGGTGGTCAGCAGCCCTAAGGCCCACCGCACCAAGGTCCCCACCCCTTGGAGCTTTTCAACAAGTATGAACCTTTTGCAGCCTCAGTAGAGCTTGCCAAGTTGCCAGCTCCTGCAGGCAATGCAGGCTCATCCTCAGCTACCATCCCTGCTATCCCTAGGGCCACTTTTAGAGTGGTTATTGTGGGAGACTCCCTGCTGATGGAGACTGAGGGTGCAATCTGCTGCCCCGACCCCTTAGCCTCGGAGGTCTGCTGTTTCCCAGGAGCCCATATTCAGGACATAGCCTAGAGGATCCCAAAACTCATCTGGCCCACCGACCACTAACCTATGCTCCTTTCATAGATTTCATAGAAATTAGGGCTGGAAGGGACCTTGGAAGATCATCGAGTCCAGCCCCCTGCCCAAAGGGCAGGAAGTCAGCTGGGGTCATAGGATCCCAGCAAGATGAGCATCCAGTTTCATCTTGAAGGTGTTCAATGAAGGCGCTTGAACAACCTCCGGTGGCAGGCTGTTCCAGACCTTGGGGGCTCGGACAGTAAAGAAATTCTTCCTTATGTCCAGCCTGAAACGATCTTGTAGTAGTTTGTGACCATTCGACCTCGTCATCCCTTGGGGCGCTCTGGTGAACAAACGTTCCCCCAGATACTGGTGGTCACCCCTGATAAACTTGTAGGTGGCCATCAG